>NC_085878.1:24328501-24331001 GCF_034702125.1 Engraulis encrasicolus
GAATGCCCTTATGAAGTCATACTTGTACAACTTGTCATACTCGATAACATCTACTTTGAGACTCATTTTAGTATCGACGTACTCTCCAGTCCACACCTGCCTTAAGCTTTAAATATCTAATAAAACACGGTGCACGAGCAGTCTTGAAACTCAAGGCAGCAAGCACAAACCCCATCTGGCCGCCCATCACATCACCTATTTATGAGCCCCTGTTACATCACCTCTGATCCAGTCTGGCCTGGTATTACAGTCGCTGTCAATCAGATCGCCTCCCGCGCACCAATTATAATGACAGCAGCCACACCACCACTTCTCCACTCATCCGCACCTCCACTCAACCGCCCCTCTGCCCATCCTCCCCTCCACCCATCCACCCTCACCTCATAATGACAGCATCCACACCACCACTCCTCCACACCTCCACCCCATCCACTCTCATCCACCCCTCCACACGTCCACCCTCACCTCATCTGAAAGTCCTGCGGTGTACACTTGTCATCGTGCTCGCTTTCAAACATCCGACAGCTGGGAGCTCGATGAGGTTGTTATGATGTGATGCACAGCACACAGCTGTATTAATCCTATTATGCTCTGTTTACATTCGCTTCTCTCGTCCCTGGCATCGTGTTGCTATTGGCTTCTATATAGAGATTTGTGTCTTTCAGTCTCCGTACCCATATATTAATATAATCCCATTACACTTGTGCGTATTAAAAGCGTGGGGGGTGGGGTGGGTGTGGGTGTGTTGATGGTCCTCTCATCTGGGCTGAGTGAGTTAGGCTTGATTACAGGTTTCGCATTCGGCACGCTGCGAGTTCATCAGACTTATTTCTAAGTTTCCCGTGGCAGGGGAAGAAAGGAGAGCTGTGTTTGTGCACGATTCCTAGAGTGCAAGGCAACTGACACGACACAAGGTCCCTTTGTTTTTTCTGCCGCATTTGCACTTTTAGACACCGCGTGACTCAACGCTGCTTTGTGGCTTTGTTGTTGTTGGTGGTAGAATTATTCCATTAGGAGTTTCTTACGGCAAGATCTGTTTGTTTGAAGGGAGCGTGTTTCTCAAACTCATTCCTGTCTGTTTATCTCTACAGCTCACTTGTTTTTCGATGGAGCCCTGTGCTTACCCTTCTCCAAATATAAAACAGTACTCTCCACTGGCTGCCACTGTCTCAGTCTGTCTACTTGTATTTCCATTAGGAGTTTCTTACGGCAAGATCTGTTTATTTGAAGGACGCGTGTTTCTCAATCTCATTTCTGTTTGTCACTGCCTGTCTGTTTGCTCCTGTTTGCATCTCTGATGCTCACTTGTTTTTCGATGGAGCTCTGTGCTTACCCTTCTCCAAATACAAAACAGTAGCTCTACTTTCCACTGGCTTCCACTGTCCAAGCCTGTCTACTTGCATTTCGATTCATTGGTTTATTGTTTACGTGTTAGTTGCAGTTGAAGTAGCAGGCACATGGTTGATGAGTATTTGTGTGTGTGTGTGTGTGTGTGTGTGTGTGTGTGTGTGTGTGTGTGTGTGTGTGTGTGTGTGTGTGTGTGTGTGTGTGTGTGTGTGTGTGTGTGTGTGTGTGTGTGTGTGTGTGTGTGTGTGCGCTCATGCGTGTATCTTTCTATCTGTCCATCTGTTTGTTCATTTCATTCTCACAGATCTTTCTAAAAATGGCTGGTCCTTCTTCCACGGAGGTGGCCAAGACCACAGCGCTTCATCACAGAATAAACTGTTGATTTAGCTAGTGCCGAGCAACCACGGGCCGACTGACTCATCTGGTGATTAGCATTCGGCGCAGATACGAATGAAAACAAAGATAAAAAGAACATAAAAAAAACACACAACACAGATATTTAAGTGGACAAAAAAGCATCACTGCTGGAGGTGGTGATTCTTCACCCAAGAATCCATTACATTTACATCACAAACAGCGATGCGGAGTGGCAGAGTGCCTTGTTTTTCTCACCCCACTATTAGCAGCACAAGACAAAAAAAATGAGCCATTGATAGCTGGGAGCTAATGGAAGGAGTGCTGCCTCACAAATTATGGAACCGTGCTATCAGAGGAGGAGAGGAAGGAAGGGGAGAGAGAGAGAGAGAGGGAGGGAGAGAGAGAGAGAGAGAGAGAGAGAGAGAGAGAGAGAGAGAGAGAGAGAGAAGAGCGATAGAGAGATGGCGACAGAGAAAAGGGGAAAAGGGGAGACAAAAATGACAGTGTGAGACAGAAAAAGGAAGATAGACATTGATTGAACAAGAAAGAGAGAGAGAGAGAGAGAGCGAGAGAGAGAGAGAGAGAGAGAGAGAGAGAGAGAAGAGCGATAGAGAGATGGCGACTGAGAAAAGGGGAAAAGGGGAGACAGAAATGACAGTGTGAGACAGAAAAAGGAAGAAAGACATTGATTGAACAAGAGAGAGAGAGAGAGAGAGAGAGGGAGGGAGGGAGAGAGAAACAGACAGAGCGATGAAGGCGGCGGGGAAAAAAGAGGAGTGTAGAGAATGTTCCGCGT
>NC_085878.1:24338501-24348501 GCF_034702125.1 Engraulis encrasicolus
GGTTAAATCCAGAGAAAATGGAATATAGTGCTAATGTAATGTCATGTAACAGAACAGTGAGAGAGTCCTTAAATCCAGAGATGCTGGAGTACATGTCAGTAAATGTTACACCTTGTACTACACAAATGTAATCTATAACTGAAGGTGAGAGTGCACTGTACTTACATCCAGAGATGCCAGAGTACATGTCTGTGAAGCGCGGGTCCCTCTCTTGGGAGAACATGGCTTCTGTCTTGTCGATCGCCTTTCCAGTCTCGTGCACGCCCGCGGGCACACTGGCGACGGGCACCTGTGGAGAAAAACCAGGTCAGGTTATGCCAGGTCAGGGGAGAAAGGGCATGCACTCTACACTACACGGCAAAGCCAAGGGGTGACCAGGGGAGGCATGGCAATGATTGCATGCGTGTTTGTGTGTGTGCACGTTACAAAAAAGACAAACTGTGTGTGTGTGTGTGTGTGTGTGTGTGTGTGTGTGTGTGTGTGTGTGTGTGTGTGTGTGTGTGTGTGTGTGTGTGTGTGTGTGTGTGTGTGTGTGTGTGTACACTACAACGAAGGGAATCTGTGTGCGTGTGCGTGTGCCTGTGCCTGTGCGTGTGCGTGTGTGTGTGTGTATGTGTGTGATCCTCTAAGCTAGAGTGTTCCAGGTGTGTTCCAGGTGGGGTGAGTGTGTGCATGTGTGTGTGAGTGTGCCTGTATGGATATGGAGTGCTAAGCTTACTGTGGTTAATGTCACAGTTATATAACTCGGTTCTGGTCCAAATAGCACATTTTTGTCCTTGGACACAAAATAAAGTATTCCAGCGTGTGTGTCTGTGAATGTGCAGATGTGTGTGTGTGCGCGCTCGCGTATCCGTGCATGTGCTTGTATGTGTGTGTGACTGTGTATGTATTGTATGTGTGTGTTTGTCTTTGCATATACTATGTGTGTATATGTGCATGTGTATGCGTGTACATGTGTGCACATGTGTATGTGTATGTGCGTGTGTGTGTGTGTGTGTGTGTGTGTGTGTGTGTGTGTGTGTGTGTGTGTGTGTGTGTGTGAGAGAGAGAGAATGCGTCCATAATCTGTGTATACCAATGTGGGTGTTAATGTGTCTCTGAGGATGTGTGTGTGTGTGTATGTTTGCGTGTATTTGTGTGTGTGTGTGTGTGTGTGTGTGTGCATGTGTGTGTGTGTGTGATGTTTGTGTGTGTGCATGTGTGTGCGTGTGCGCGTGTGTGTGTGTGTGTGTGTGCGCACATGTGTGTGTGTGTGTGTGGCGATGTGTGACCGCCAGGGCATCAGGGTGAGCGTTCTTGCCTGTGAGAGGTCGTAGGCGGTCAGGCCGTCCCTCTGATGGACCTCCAACTCGGCCTGCTGCTGCTGCTGAAGCTGCCTGCAAACACGACACACACACACACACACACACACACACACACAAACGCACACACACACACACACACACACACACACACACACACACAAACACACACACACACACGCACCCATACAGAAGAGAGAGCCAAAGGGCTTGATCAGACACCACAGCAGCATAGCTCCTAGCACAAACACACCGCAGCGCGCAATGACCCAACAACAATCCCTCCTCCCTCCGCATGTGCGCGTACACACACGCACACACGCGCGCGCACACACACACACACACACACACACACACACACACACACACACACACACACACACACACACACCCATAAAAACATCAAAAGCCAAAACGAAATGACACCGCCGGTCCAGTTACGGCGTGCCAGGGGAGCCAAACTAAATCCACACCGCACATAAACAGCACATCAGCTGGACTACAGCGCGCGGCAAGAACGCCATGTCTTCGCTCATGTTGACTCTAACGGCACTGTTTCGCAGGGGTTTCAATTTCATGCCTGATTATTTTAATGCACGCGCGGAAATAAACAACATGACCGATGGTACCGCAACCCGGGCGAGGGGCCTCCAGAAGCACTTTAACAGAGACCGACCGACCGACCGACTGACTGACACGTCCACTTTCCATTCAAACTAAACTTAATTTTTTTGAACATGGGGACCTGGAAGAGTGTTGGTGGATTTTTTTTTGTTGCTCGCTTACTCGACTATGTCAAAAATTCCATCAATGAAATTTCCTGTTTACTAAAACTGCCCGATGTTGTGATTTTTTTTTCTGCATCTGGACGTCGCATAATGCTGCTGCTGTGTGTTTGTGGGGGAGTAGAGTGGGCAGGCACGGCAGGCTGGCAGGTAGGCAGGCGGGCAAGCAGGCTTGGACTCAAGAGACCCACCATGAGTCTTTTCCTATTGGTCACCTCGAGAGAAAAAAATACCTCCAAAACTAGGACACTGGCATGGCTTTAAAAAAAACACATCCAGGAGTTCTGGACTAAGAGAAGAGAAGAGAGGCTTTAATGAAGTCCAGGAGGAAAAGCAAGTCTCGTGCCGACTGGAGGCGGGACTCTCAAACCAATCACATATAGAAAATGTCTCCTGCTGCGAGAGGGCTTGGGTAGGTGAGTGTGGGTGCGTGTGCCTACTTGTGTGCATGTGTGTGCACGCATATAAATGTGCCTGTGTGTGTCTTTTCTGTGTGTTAGTGTGTGTGTGTGTGTGTGTGTGTGTGTGTGTGTGTGTGTGTGTGTGTGTGTGTGTGTGTGTGTGTGTGTGTGTGTGTGTGTGTGTGTGTGTGTGTGTGCATGAGTTTGTGTGTATGTGTGCATCTGTGAGTTTGTCTGTCTGTATTCTCATGCCTAGCGGTAGCATAGCACGCTCTCCCGCCTGCTGTCTTTGGGGTCGAGCTAGTGGCTGTTTACCTGCTGAAAAATGCCCTCTCCAAAAAGTCATGTCAGGGAAAATAATTGAACGCCATTACGGATTCATAGAAAAGTGCAAAGCCTTCTGCTGTTTGCCTCCCCCCACCTGCCGTGTGCTTGCAGTGCCGTGCTCCTGTTCTTGCTCTCCTATAAGGGCAGTGGACCTAGTGAGGCGCCCCATGATGTGAGTCACCACAGCTACAGTCACAGCCAGGCCCGCCGACAGGGCGGGGGACAAAGGGGTATGTTGTCCCGGGCCCAGGGAGATAGGGGGCCTGGAATTGAGTCCCCATGACATTGTGTACATTGGGTAGGGGGTCTCTTCAGATTACTTTTGTCCTGGGCCCAGCAAAAGCTGTCAGCGGCCCTGGTCACAGCCACCGCCACCGCCACCTCCACTGCCGACCCTTCTACAGGTGATGGCCACTTCAAATAGAGTGGAGAGCTGGCCACAGCAAAAAAAAGCCTAAATGATGGAAAATTACCCCCCCCCCCTCCAGAAAAGGCCTTTCATGTGGAGAAGTGCTTAGTGCTTCTGACACACTTTTGAATATGTGTGAAAAAACACCAAGGCAGATGTATGAAGAAAAAGGGGAAACGAGAGAGAGAGACAGAGAGAGAGAGAGAGAGAGAGAGAGAGAGAGAGAGAGAGAGAGAGAGAGAGAGAGAAGCAGACACAGACAGGGAGAAAAGGAGTGTGAGTGAGTGAGTGAGTGAGTGAGTGAGTGAGTGAGTGAGTGAGTGAGTGAGTGAGTGAGTGAGTGAGTGAGTGAGTGAGTGAGTGAGTGAGTGAGTGAGTGAGTGAGTGAGTGAGTGAGTGAGTGAGTGAGTGGTTTACTGTTGCTTTGCCAGGTGAAAAAAGAGCAGGAAGCCTTTGAGTGCAGCCAGGGTAACCTGAACCAACAGCAGAGACACAGATGGATAACACCCAAGATACTGCACCATACTTGAACTCTGGAAATTACACACGCAAGCAAAAGAGAGGGACAGAGAGACAGAACGAGAAACAGAAAGAATGAAATAGATAGAAAGAAGGGAGGAGATGCACTGAGAGAGAAAGAATGAAAGAAGGAAGGGGAGGCAAAAAAAAAAATCAAGACAAGTCTCAAAATACTAGCGATGCCAATTTTCCAGAGGAACTGAACTCACGCTGCCTCACTTCACGCTGAACCTGGCCGGGATGATATATGCCTGAAAAAACCCTCACGAAGGCGGCCGAGAAAATAAAGCAGAGGAGAAGGAGAGGTGAAGAGAGGAGAGGAGAGGAGAGGAGATGAGAGGAGAGGAGGGGAGAGGAGGAGAGGAGAGGAGAGGGAAGGAGAGGGGAGGAGATGAGAGGAGGGGAGGAGAGGAGAGGAGAGGAGAAGAGAGGAGAGGAGAGGAAAGGATTGGAGAGGAGAGGAGAGGATTGGAGAGGAGAGCGGAGGAGAGGAGAGGATTGGAAAGGAAAGGAGAATGGAGGAGAGAAGAGGAGAGGATTGGAGAGGACAGCGGACGAGAGGAGAGGAGTGGAGATGAAATGGGAGGGAAAAAATCTTTTCATCTGGGCCCCCAGTATGCAGGAGTTTATGATTTGTTGTTTCTGCTTGAGCAAGCGGCTCCGAACTCTCGGCTACATTAGTGGCAGCCAAGGCTGATGAAGAATGGCTTAATCAGGGCCACAGGGATGGTGACTCCCCCCTCATCACTGGGGAAGGGACTGTGTGTGTGTGTGTGTGTGTGTGTGTGTGTGTGTGTGTGTGTGTGTGTGTGTGTGTGTGTGTGTGTGTGTGTGTGTGTGTGTGTGTGTGTGTGTGTGTGTGTGTGTGTGTGTGTGTGTGTGTGTTTTCTTCCTGCTTGTTGCTGTACAGGCTGCTGGGCGTCTCCAGTTGTCATGATAATGAGGCAGGAGGATTTCTGCTGCTGCCCACATCTCACACAGGCCAGATGAGGTGGGCAGAAGGACTCGGGGTGTGTGTGTGTGTGTGTGTGTGTGTGTGTGTGTGTATTTATGTCTCCATATTTTTGTACGTGTATGTATGTGTATGTCTCCATGCGCGCGCGCGTGTATGTGTGTGTGTGTGTGTGTGTGTGTGTGTATTTATGTCTCCATATTTTTGTACGTGTATGTATGTGTATGTCTCCATGCGCGCGCGCTTATGCCCTTATGTCTATGCATTGTGTTACTTTTTCCACTAATGGGGGTGTGTCCTCCTCCCACAGCATCTGGTGCTGCATGTTTCTCTGCTACTGTACATACAGTACACGTTTGCAGAACGCTACTTTACCTGTTTGGCCTAATGGTTAGGGCAGCCGTGGCCTCATGGTTAGAGCAGCAGCCTGAAGATTATAAGGTCGCAGGTTCGAATCCCACCCTCACCTCTCCCTACACCTTCTACATCCAAGACTACTGTAAAGTGCCCTTGAGCAAGGCACCTAACCCCGCATTGCTTGAGGGACTATAACAAATTAGCCTGGGCGAAAGCGACTGTTGACTCCGTCAAACAGTCTGGCGAAAGCCAGGAGGAATACGTCTCCGTGGAAGGTGGGAGATGGTCTGATCTTATTCTGCGATTTAAAGTCATTGGAGTTCCGAATTCAAATTAAACCCCATATTGTGCTTTATTAGCATTACTGTTACGATATAGCGTCGCAAAAGCATACACATCACAAAACTAAAGTGTGAATATAGTTACTTTAACCAATCAATAACGGACTCAGGGGTGATAGTGAAAAAAAAATCATGAGCCTGAACTTTTCCCCCTGCTCTAACGACGACTACAAGATACTGCATAGCGACGTAACGTAGGCCTATTTAGACACATTATTCAAACATTTAATAGCCTGTGTATGACCATTATTCAAGCCTGATAGTAGAAGAAAACCCTGAACTTGTAACACTTTCTGAGATAAGAATACCCTAATGGCTAATTATTATCAATGTTTTTATTTTTGCAAACTCTGTCAAGCCTGAAATCAGGCATGGAGCCTGAATACTATCAGCCCTGTGGACTTCGCGGGTGAGTTCTGCGTCACCACTCTCAACTGTTTGCTGATTGGCTAAACAGTGAGCGAACCGAGCTGGGAGGCTTTTGCCAGACATGGTGCTGAGCCAAAATCTTTGGGTAAAGTACATAGGATGGCTTCGCCAGGCTAATAACCAATACCCTGTAAATAACTGTAAGTCACAGTGGATAAAAGCCTCCGCTAAATGTAGTGTAATGGAATGAAATATTTGCTTTTTAACAACGTCAGTGTGTGAATCAGTGATAGGCCACTAATGCCCTCAAGAGCTACAGAAATGCCACATGGGCGAGAAAAGACAGTTCAAGTAATTACTCTTTTTGAAATAAGGAAGCCTTTAGTTTTAGTAGATGATTAAACTAGACTTTGTCATTACACATGTATTAACACAGGGTAATGAAATGTCACACAGTACCGCTCATGAAGAGTTCAAATAGTTTTCAGTGCCTTTTGTGTGCACACCACGGCAAATGACAGTTCAGGTTATTATTATTCTTCTTTTTTTTTTTAGAGAAACCCAAGTGCACATACATTGGTATACAGGGGATGTTTCCTATAGGTGGGTATGCATGTTATGTACAGTGCATGCAATGCATATTCATATGCACACATGTTCTGCATAAAAAAGGAGGCAGGGCTGGAGTGGCAATCTGGCATACAGGGCATTTTCCCAGTGAGCTGATAGTCCTTACGGGCCGATGCTGCTTTTTTGACATTTTTTTCCTCCTTAGAGACTGGCCCACAATATCAATGGGCCAGTCCATTGGTCCATCTTTAGTAACGGCCAGTGGTTCCCAACCAGGGGTATGTTTACCACTGGTACTACACAAACACACTACAGAGGGTATGTGGGGAAAGTGTAATGATAACAAATGTATGAGATTATATAGGATTATGAATTAGGGGATGCTCATGGCATGACAAAAAGGCTTAGGGGGTACGCAAGACAGAAAAGGTTGAGAAACACTGTTATAAGCAGTGAACTGAGCTTATCACAATATACAGTCGTAGGAAAACCAGATGGGCTGTGATAAGGGCTGGTCTACGCCACACATGCCCGGGCTGTATGAGATATGAATTAGGGGGTGCTCATGGCATGACAAGAATGGGTAAGCAAGACAGAAAAGGTTGTGAAACACTGTTATAGGTCATGAACTAAGCTAACTGAGCTAAGGCAGTGAGCTGAGCTAATCATAACATAGCAGGAAAACCAGGAAGGCCGTGTGTTAAAGGGGTATGCCACTATTTTGGGGCTTAATACAGTTAAAATCGTTGGCCAGGGTTTATATAGTTAAAAGAGGGAGCATGTCGCTAAGCTAGTGAAAGTTGACTTTCACTAGCTTAGCGACATGCTCCCTCTTTTAACTTGTCTTAAAGCAAGACAACGCTTAACATGAAAAATAAGACACTTTACCACCTTTATAAACCTTGGCCAATGATTTTAACTGTATAAAGCCCCAAAATAGTGGCATACCCCTTTAAGAGCTGGTCTACGCCACAAATGCCCGGGCTGTATATTTGGTCCAAGCCTAGCTCTAAATGGGGGAGGAGAAGAACAAAAAGGCACTGGAATGCTTGAGGAGCAGACATCTGGACAGGAGGGAACCAGGCCCAGTGGGACGCAGCTTAGGGAGGACAACCTGTAGCACTACAGCCATCTGTGACAAAGCCAGCCAGATAAACACATCGCATCCAAACACAACAGCCAACAGCAGAAGGAATTTAACATGTTTTGCTTTGTTTAACATTTAATGTTCTTCTGCTTGGACTGAATAATGTATGCGCGTACACACACACCATGCGCAACACATGCAGTACGCCATGGTGTGCACATACACCATGCCCACAGCTGCATATGCAAACAGGCTCTAACACAGACACACTTGGTGAACAAACGCATCAACCTAATGCTGTACATGCATGAAGATATGCATGCACACATACACAGGTACATACAGCCCCGCCTCCCCCCCACCACCACTTACATACACATACACACACTTACACATATGGATACACACAACCATATGCACGCACGCACGCACGGACGCATGCACGAACGCACGCACGCACGCACACACGCACACACACACACATACACACGCACACACACACCTAACATGGCTGTGTAACAGGCATACACATGTTGCAGCTGTAGTCAAGGGCTATGTCTCAAATGGCGCACTTTTGTCAGTGCACTGACAGTCAGTGCATAGTGCACACAGTGCACTGAGGTCTTTAGTGCATAGTGTAGAGGGAAAATGTGAGCACTTTGCACTGTGCCCTCGCTGGAAGTGACGGCTGAGCATGCCATTAGCTTGCCAAAATATGAGTTGGCTACTGTTTACAATGCACAGCATCTGGTGCTTGTATTTTCATGTCCTTCACCCCAAAGGACAACAATCACACATACAATACTTTGGTTGGCATGTAAAGGTTGGTGTCCCATCAACATTACTTACAGAATTAGGAGACTGTTGACCAAACTCCTCTACTGAACTGAATGCCACATTTCCTCCCTGTCATTGTCAACATGGCCGCCGTTTAGTGCGTGCAGTGTTCATCATTCATGCACTGCATTTTACCGCCATTGTTAGGGGATCATCCTGGCACTTTCAGTGCACAGTCTCAACTGAAATTTTCAGCGTAAGCGCCCTATGCACTGAAAAACAGTGCCCGAAGTGCACAAGTGCAGCATTTGAGACATGGCCAAGGAGATGTTGATTGGTGCTAAACAAGTCTCGGCTCAGTCCGACTCTTACTGCCCTCCTCCGGTCGCTTTGTAAACGCAGGCTCTGGGTTTCAGACGGAGCCAGCTAGGAGCTAAAGTTAAAGTTTTTTTTTAGCCATTAAATACCTCAGGTTTATGGCCATAGTCTGGATGCGTCGCAGAAATTATTTGCCTTCGCTATCAGTTTCCGGCAGTAAAGCAGGAGTAAATTATGTGTGTGTAAACCATTTTCATACCCAATTTCTCCCCGCTGTGTGCCTCCTGCATACTAAACGCGCAATATTAAGGTCTTAGGAGGAGGCTGCACTGTCTGGGGCGGAAAGAAAAACGGCACGGCAAAAAAACAACCCCACACAGCAAAATGAAAACAACCACAAGGAAAACGGAAGTTAATTCCTTGTAGTTTTTATCAAAAGTCAAACACAACAAATTATGTGGCCCGGTTGCTCTGAGATTAAACCTTTACGTATGATGTGGCCTCTGATTAGATGTTCATCTCCTCAGGCCCACATGGCAAACATCAACATCCAGGCGACTCATTTCCAGGGCATGAGGTGCACTAAAGTGTGGACACAGCTGGTGTAGCTTTCAAGCCTCCACCTCCCCGTGCACTCAAGACGGTCAAGAGAGGCAGAGAGGTAGAGGTAGAGGTAGAGGCGGCCTCCAAAAACAGTGGAGGTGAAAGCTACGTGGGGATGACAGCCATGGAAGATTCTTAAAAGATCAACTCTCCAGAAAGAACTGAGGGACGTAGAAAAGGGATTTGCCCCTCCCCGTGCACTCGGACGCACAGAAAGGCAGAGAGGTAGAGGTAGAGGCTGCCTCCAAAAACACTGGAGGTGAAAGCTATGTGGGGATGACCAACGACCATGTTTCCTCTTGTATTGCTCTTCTTGGAAGTACAACTCTCCAGAAAGAATTGAAGGAAAAAGGTTTTTGCCTCAAACAGACAGAGGACAGAGAGTGCAGAGAGGCAGAGAGGCAGAGGCTGAGGTTCCAAAAACAGTGGAGGTGAAAGTTATGGCGGCCATGTTTTCTCTTACATTGCTTGATATTCTTGGAAGATCAACTGTCCACAAAGAAGGACGTAGAAAATTGTTTTTTGCCTCGAAAGGACAGAGAACCGAGAGTCAGTGGCCAGGACTCCAAAAACAGTGGAGGAGGCAGCCATGTTTCCTCTAGTATCGCTTGTAATTCTTGGAAGTTCAACTCTCCACAAAGAAGGATGTAGACAAAAGTTTTTTTTCTGCCACGGAACTGGAGAGGAAACAAAAACAAACCGATCTCCGATCTCAGGCCCACACACCTGCTGATGTGCTTAGAACTTGTTTTTGCTTTATCTTGCAACATAAAACTCTTGTGGACTTCTACACTCAGACATTTGCAGTGCTCGGATTAATCCTTATCATAGCTATCATCTTTCTGATGCCAAAAAAGGCTTGTTGACAGAGGGAGTGGGCACTG
>NC_085878.1:24353501-24361001 GCF_034702125.1 Engraulis encrasicolus
GGAGAGGAGAGGAGAGGAGAGGAGAGGAGAGGAGAGGAGAGGAGAGGAGAGGAGAGGAGAGGAGAGGAGAGGAGAGGAGAGGAGAGGAGAGGAGAGTAAAGTAGAGGTTGGTGAAGAGGGAGGACAGGATGAGGAGGAACAAGCTATTTAACATTGGTAGTGGTGTGGGTGATGTACTCAATCTTATCGATGTAAGAGAAAAGATGGGAGGAGCATAGGAGAATAACGCAGGTGAAGATAAGAGTAGAGAGGAGAGTAAGGGAGGAGAGGAGAAGAAAGGAACAGAGAGAGGAAAAGCAGCCTACTTGACATTGGTGTTGTTGCAGATGATGTACTCAATTTTATCCGAGAAGGGGAAGAGATGAGGAGAGTAGAGGGGAGAGGAGAGCAAGGACAGAGAGGAGCAAGACATGTAGAGTAGAGAGGAGAGAATGGAGGAAAAGAACAAAAGATACCCCACTGTACTTGACATTGGTGCTGATGCAAATGATGTACACACTCGTGAAAGGGGGATGATGAATATAAAAAGAAGAGGAAAGGAGAATAGAGGATATGAGCATAAAAGAATAGAGGAAAAAATGTAGAGAAGAGAGGAGAGTAAGGAAGAGAGGAGGAGAGACGACCTACTTGACACTGGTGTTGGTGCACATGATGTGGCCCGACCTCATCCGAGTACGGGAAGAGAAGATGAGGAGAGTATAGAATGAGAGGATGAAAGAAGTAGAGAGATTTAAGAGGGAGAGGAGAAGAAAGGAGTGTAGAGATTTTAAAAAAAGCGACCTACTTGACATTGGTGTTGGTGCAGATGATGTACTCGATCTCGTCCGAGTAGGGGTTCTGGAAGGTGAAGGAGCTGGTGCGGATCAGCATCCACTCGCGGTTCTTCATGCGGAAACGATACATCACCGACAGCACCTGGCCCTTCAGCTTTACCACCTGCAGACCCAGATGAGAGAGAGAGAGAGAGAGAGAGAGAGAGAGAGAGAGAGAGAGAGAGAGAGAGAGAGAGAGAGAGAGAGAGAGAGAGAGAGAGAACATCAGAACAACACAGAACATCTGCCCCTGAGGCTCAGATGCTCAGATCCCCCGGAACACTTCTTAGAACACTTTATTCAGAACCGTGTGAATCGTGCCAGAACCCTCGGGGGGATTCAGAAATGTATTGTAGTATTATGGAGGCAAGAGTGTTTGAACATATGCATGTGGTGTGATGTGAAGAAACGAGCGTGCACGGAGGAGAAGAGTAGGGGTGTGGGGGAGTTTTTTTTCGGGGACGGGGGGACAGATGTGAAAGGCCCCATCTGCTTGGAACGAACCGTGGGAAAGAGGTATACTGCCACTGCCTGCGCAGTGACAATTCACACGACGGCTGTTTGTGTGTAGTAAGTTAGTGTGTGGCTGCACTTATTTTGGAACATGTTGCAAAACAAACTGACAACTTCGGCAAAAACCAATTACCAGCACAAACAATGAAGCCCTATTTTTTATCGCATTTTGAGGTTTCAAACGGTTTGGCTGGCTCAGACAGGGCCTCTGAGATAGCGAGGAATTTGACTGTTCAGCACAGCACACAGCACAGCACAGCACAGCACAGGGGTGAGGCCAAGATATGGTGCGTTGCATAACCACTGTCTGTCTCCTTGTGTCTGCATTAAAACTATAGTATGTGTGGGGGGCCCCCCACAAATGAGCTTGAAAGATAATGAGATTGGGCAGAGTGCGTGAGCGAGAGATGCTTGCGTGCAAGCAGTGTGTGGGGGTATGTCATGGTCCATGTGTGTGTGTGTGTGTGTGTGTGTGTGTGTGTGTGTGTGTGTGTGTGTGTGTGTGTGTGTGTGTGTGTGTGAGTGTGTGTGTGTGTGTAGGACGCATTGCGAAGATGCCTTTACATCTACATAAGTCGATCATACGGGCCCTCGGTTCACCAAAAACGCTGCTGGCGTGAGACACTTGGCAGACTCCCAGCCTCAAATACTGGACTTTATACCCCCCCACACGCGCACACGCACACACACACACACACACACACACACACACACACACATACACACACACGCACACATGTATACACACACAGACACGCACACACGGACGCACACACACACACACACCTCCATCTTATACATTCTTTCCGTAGTACAGTACCATTTCTGCTGTCAGTCTGCTGACAGGGGTTATGGTTTCCATCTGAATAAAAAATGTCACGGCCAACGTAAACGAGCCAAGTGGTTTAGCTTTCTTCCTTTCTGTTTCTGTTTTTGAAATTCATTATTTTATTCATGTGAATGACTGGGCTGGATGTAGTGGATTGAAGGAGAAAAAAAAAATCTTATCTGAGTTCGAAAACACAGGCTGCAGGATGGGCTTCCTAATGTAAACCAGTTGGAGGGAGCCACACCTCAAAATGTTTTGGGGTGCAGCTCAGTGTGTGTGTGTGTGTGTGTGTGTGTGTGTGTGTGTGTGTGTGTGTGTGTGTGTGTGTGTGTGTGTGTGTGTGTGTGTGTGTGTGTGTGTGTGTGTGTGTGTGTGTGTGTGTGTGTGTGTGTGTGTGTGCACGCGCATGTGTGTGTGTGCGTGTGTGTGTGAGTGTGTTTGGGGGTCTTTTCAAATGGGAACCAGAGGTGGAAGGTACCGTGAATATGAATACTCGAGAGCGAAACAACAAAGCTGCGGGCTGTGTGTTCCTTCAGAGAGGGAGAGGACCCGGCTGGGTTGAAGTGGGCCGTGGGGTGTTTGTGTTGGCGGCCCCAGATGAGCAGAGCAGAGCAGAAAAGAGCAGAGCTGGCTGATGAGACTGAGAGGAGACCTCCCTCCCTCCTCACCCCTCCTCTCCGTTCCTCTCCTCCTCTCATCTCCGCTCCTCCCCCGTCTCCTCTCCTCCTTCATCTACTCCTCTCCTCCTCCTCCTCCCTCATTCCCCCCTCTCCTCTCTCTCCTCTCCTCCTTCCTCTACCCCTCTCCTCTCCTACCCTCCTCTCCTCCTTCCCCCTCTTGTTCTTCCTCTCACTCTCTCCTCTCCTTCTTCCTCTACTCCTCTCCTCCTTACCCCTCTCCACCTCCTCCTCTCCTTTCCTCCTTCCCCCTCTCATCTCTCTCCTCTCCTTCTTCCTTTACTCCTCTCCTCCTCCTCTCCTCTCCTCTCCTCCTCCCCCTCTCCTTTCTATTATCTCCTCCTCTCCTCTCTCTCCTCCTTCACCTTCCTCTCCTCCGTCTCCTTCCACGGGAAATGGAGGCCATGAAAGATGGGCACGGGCTCTGAAGGCAGACGATCGGCTGTTTCAGCGCCTCGCCCTTTTCCCTCAGTCAACAAGCACGGGGGCATCGGGATCACATCCACATCCACATCCACAGCTGGGATGGGTTGAGGAGGACAGGACAGGGCAGGACAGGACAGGACAGGGAGGGAAGAGGAAGGGAGGGGAGGGGCAGGGCAGAATAACCGCTCACTCTCAAGGAGGTCTTGCACCTTGGCCTCACAATCTCTACACTCTCAGTCTCAATCAATCGACTGTTTTGCTTTTGTACCTTTAATATGTTACTGCAAACTTGCACTCTTGGCCCCGTAAGCGCCATCTCTCTCTCTCTCTTTTATCTTTCATGTGGTGGTGCGATCGCTTCACAGCATATAATCCCAGTGCTTTATAATTATGTATAAAGCAAATGTTGGTGTTCTGCAAATCATTGTAGGGTAACCTTACACCTCCACAGCCATAAAAGGAGGTCTCCCACCCTTGGCCTCCACAAGCTCCATCTCAGAATTCTCCACCTCAATCAACCAACGGCTTGCTTTGTTTTGTATCTTTAATGTGTTCTTGCACAAATTTGCATCATAGCACGTGACCTACCACAGTGCTACATAACTATACGAGTGTTCTGCAGGTCAGGACAGAGTAGAGCAACCTCACATACTGAAACAGATCTCGAGTTGCACCCTTGGCCTCATTCTTAATCAGTCGACTGTTTGCTTTGCTTTGTATATTTTATGTGTTGTTGCAAACGCATCATAGCACCGTATCCTGGTGCTAGCTAATTGTCTTTGGTGTCCTGCAGTGCAGAGGAGGGCAACATCAGACCTTAACAAAACGAGGTATTGCCCCGTTGCCCTGACATTCTTCATCTCAATCAATGTACTGCTTGTTTTTCTTCAAAATCTTTTATGCATTGCATGATTGCAGCAACTATGCCGGTGTTCCTGCGAAAGGTAAATGATTTTAATGTGCTGACACCAGTTAACTGCCTGCTTTCGCAAGACGCCACACCGTCTGAAGCATAATGTTATTCGTGTCTCGACTCATATCGGCGCCCCGAGCCAAAAATAACACGGCGTGTCCTTTAGCGCACCGTGCGGAGAGGTGCAAGGCACTTACTCTTCATTAAGTGTCAGAGAGTGTTGAAGTTACAGTCACATCTTGAGTAATGGTGGAGTCTGGGGAGCAGGTGTACAGTACATGATGCAAGCGTGTTGCAAGCTGGTGGTGCCCCCCCACATAGAGGAGGAGTTATAGGGATGGGGGGCAAGCGGGGGATTTAGCCCCTGGGCCCAGGGCCCACCAGTATTGGCGATGGGAGCCCTATTATGACCTTAGCAGGCTGTTTGGGGGGGCCGTATCAGTATTTTTCTCTGGGGCCGTGCGTGCTAGGGCCCCCACCCCCCTCCTCCTGTCCTGCTACCCTCCCACCCCCTCTTCGTGTAGCCCCTTTTTCATTTGTCAAAGTCCTTCGATGGGAAAGAGGCAAGAGGTTTTCCCGACAGCCAGTGTACAGTGTTGGTATTGCCCAAAATTACGCAACACAGGTCTTCACTGGAATCTCCTGTCTCTTTTTTTTTCAACCAAGTCTCTTATTTAATTGTTATTTAAAAAAATAATCTTTCGTGCTTCGCAGGAACATTATGCACCCACAGGCATAAGTCACTGACCCGACATGCCCTCGGAGGTGCGGCGGTGCAGGGGTGCATTCCTCCCAGCTGCCTGGCACCTTGGCACCGTACCCACCCTGGGCATGGCATGAGAGGGGAGAGCACCACCCGGATTTGGGCAGGGTTGGAGCAGGGTAGTGCAGGGCAAAAGGAAAGGGAAGGGCAGAGAGGAGAGGAGAGGAGATCACTGATGAATGGAGAATACCACCCTGGATCAGAGGATGGAGATGAACAAAAAAACAACAGCGATGAATGAATAAAATGAAACAATTCAGCTGAATGACCTTAGAAGGACGGCTCTACAGAGGCAGAGGAGAGATTACAGAGAGCGGAAAAAAGACAATGAGAGAGAGAGAGAGAGAGAGAGAGAGAGAGAGAGTGGCAGAGAGAGTAGGAAAAAGAGAGGGAAAAGATAGCAGGAGCGAGAGATGGTGAACGCATGAGCGAGAGGAAGAGAGAGAGCGAGAGAAAAACAGTCAGTGAGAGAGTAAGACAATGTATGAGAGAGAGAGAGAGAGAGAGAGAGAGAGAGAGAGAGACAGACAGAGACAGACAGAAAGAGAGAGAGATGGATAGAGAATGAATGAAAGAAAGAAAGAACGAAAAAGAGAGAACGTTAGAGCAGCAGGGAGCCAGGGAGATGGGAGAGTGCACAGGCCCAACAGCGTGTGTCAGGCCAACGAGCATAATAATTACAGCTCCCTCCCATCTAAGGCCAGTAGGACAATGGCTGCCGGGGAGTGCCGTAATAACAGACAATCTGCTTTGAGGACGAGGAGCCCCTTTCAGGACGATGACAAAGAGGCGCTTTATTGCCACTAAGCTGGCGGAGGCGGCCACGATTGTGTGGGCAGACGAGGCGAAATGTGGCAGGCGGGCGCATAAACAAGTGTACTTACTGACACTCTCATAGAGTGGCTGCTGAGTGCCTGACTGTGGTGCGGTGTGCATTCAGTGGAGCATGCATTTGCACACACACACACAGAAGGCGATACAGAAAGCCACACAAAGGCAAAACACCTTGGACTGGGGATCCCCCTAACGGGATCTGGGCCACAAAGGTAAGCATACAGATACACAGACACAGACACAGACACAGACACAGACACAGACACACACACATCAACACACATAATAACACACATCACATCCACACCCACATACGCATGCATGCACGCACGCACGCATGCACACACACACACACACACACACTTATGCACGTACGCAAGCAGGCACACACACGCACACACATACAGAGAGAGAGAGAGAGAGAGAGAGAGAGAGAGAGAGGGAGAGAGAGAGAGAGAGAGAGAGAGAGAAAACGACACAGTACCTGCTGAAAGCTTTCCCGAAGGTGGCTCTGGTCTTCTGGGTGGCAGAACTCCAGGATATCTTTACCAAGCAGATCCTGTAGAAACAACAGAGGAAGACATAATGGGCACACTGGGGATGCACACACATGCAGGTGCCCACACAAACGCGCACACCGAACACACACACACACACACACACACACACACACACACACACACACACACACACACACACACACACACACACACACACACACACACACACACACACACACACAGCTACACACAGAGACAGAGGGCAGAGAAATGGAGAAAGAAACAGAAGAGAGACAAAAAAGAAACAAGAGAGACAAAGATACGGAAAAGCTTTGCACACAATAACCGGGGAAACACCTGTCAAGCGCAGTGCACTGATTAAGATCTCCAGACACATTCTCATAAAAGCAGGGGCAGGGCCGCAAGATGCCAACCAGACATCTCTTCAGCCTCGAGTGCTTCCACTCAGACACTGGGTTTGAAGATGAGCGGAGCGGAGAGGAGAGGAGAGGAGAGGAGAGGAGAGGAGAGGAGAGGAGAGGAGAGGAGAGCAGGAGAGGAGAAAGGGAGAGGAGAGGAGAGAAGAGGAGATTTGTTGAGAGAGGAGAGGAGAGGAGAGGATGAGAGGAGAAAGGGAGAGGAGAGGAGAGGAGAGGAGAGGAGAGGAGAGGAGAGAGGAGATGAGAGGCAAAGCAAGGAGAGGAGAGGAGAAGAGACGAAGAGGAGAGGTGAAGAGAGAAAGAGGAGGGGAGAGGATAGGGGAGGTGAGAGGGGATTAGAGGAAAGAGGAGAGGAGGTGAGCATGAACAGATGGGAGAGGAGAGGAGAGGAGAGGAGAGTGGAATAGAGGGAAGAGGAGAGGGGAGGAGGGGGAGGAGAGGTGAGGTGAGGAGAAGAGAGGACAGGAGAAAAGAGGCAGAGGAAGGGAGAGGAGAGGTGGGGTGAGGGGATGAGAGGAGAGAGGAGAGGAGGTGAGGAGAAGAAGAGAGGAGAGGAGAGGAGAAGTGAGGAAAGGAAAGGAGGCGTCGAGAGAGGAGAGGAGAGGAGAGGAGAGGAGAGGAGAGGAGAGGAGAGGAGAGGAGAGGAGAGGAGAGGAGAGGAGAGGAGAGGAGAGGAGAGGAGAGGAAAGGAAAGGGGGGTATGGAGAGGGAGTTGAGGAGAGGAGAGGAGAGGAAAGGGGGGGTGTGGAGAGGGAGGTGAGGAGAGGGAGCTTAAGATGTCTCATGAGATGTG
>NC_085878.1:24366001-24368501 GCF_034702125.1 Engraulis encrasicolus
CCCTCTCGTGGATTTATTTGCGCTATGCAACGCAATCTCCTCTCTATCCGAGAACGAGCGTCTGTGTTATTAAAGACAGTCAGCCGACTTCCAGGTGAAAATCGGTCATTTCCGCGAGTTTCTGACAAACGAGCACAACGTGACACTACCATAGGTAACACAACATGGATAAATCCCCCTCACCTTTGATACCGTCATGGGTTGAAGTCTCAGAAAAGGGGGTAAAGAAAGGCGTGCTCGGGAGACGGAACAAGTTGCCTCGAACCCTCCCACGGTCCAAACGCAAAACAAAGCAGAAAATTGAATGTTGTTCTGACTACAGGGCAACATGCGTTATCACTGTTTCTTCCTCTTTTTCTTTTTGTGGTTTTATGGCGGTTGGCAAACCATCTTAGTTGGTGCATTACCACCACCTCTGAATGCGTTGCCACTGCTTCAGATGCTGGTTTAAAACAATGCCGTCTTTGAGCAGCAGCTTACCATGCGCCAGTTATCACAACATAGATTCCATGGATAGAATAACCTTTCAAAAATGTGCGACGATTAGTCCGGTGCGACGTATATATGTTTTTTTCATCTTCAAAATGCATTTTTGGGCCGTTGCGACTTAAACTCCGGAGCGACATATAGTCCAAAAAATACGGTACATTGGGACAACTCTGCGGACATAATGGAATTCCTAGTCAGCAGGCCGCTCTGGGATGCCACTGACCTCTTGTGAATACTGTTGCAATATGTTGCTGATGATGAAGTGTCCACAGACCACTACTTGTCAGCAAAAGATCCCCTCTCACCCCTCTTATTACGACCGACCACTTCTTAAGTGTTAGGAGTCCCAAAGAAAAATGGGTCAGGGAGTCTAAAAGAACGAACACTGTATTTCGTTTATAGTCTTTTGGACTGGATAGATAAACTAACCCACTGGTTCCCAAACTGGGGGTTGGGACCTCAATGAGGTTCTACAGGGAGGCCGCACAGAGATGTCATGGGTAAGCGGTTAGGGCGTCAGACTTGTAGCCTAAAGGTTGCCAGTTCGACTCCCGACCCGTCAGGTTGGTGGGGGGAGTAATTAACAAGTGCTCCCCCCCCATCCTCCTCCATGACTGAGGTACCCTGAGCATGGTACCGTCTCGCCGCACTGCTCCCTTGGGGCGCCAGGCATAAAATGCAATTTCGTTGTGTGCAGTAAACACTTGTGTGCTGTGGAGTGCTGTGTCACAATGACAATGGGAGTTGAAGTTTCCCTGTTGGGCTTTCACTTTTCACTTACAGGTTACAGGTTACAGGCCGCAACATTTATAACAAAATTCCATAAATAGGTGAGTTCCTGTCAATTTCAAATGGATAGGTAACAATAATATGGACAAAAATGCTGTTTAGAATATGGAAGGGTGGGGGAGACACAGCAATATTCTTGGGTCCATAAGGCACCAACTCACCGCTACAACCATATTGACAGAGAAGCCAATACTGAAATACTGAAAACCACAGACATCTCAGAGGAATGCTGTTGCTATATGGAAGGGACTGATTACTGTAAGTGTCCTGAAAATGTCCTGTTTGCACACTAACTACTGTTTACGAAAGTGCTCTCTACGGATCACAGCTGGTCAGCAAGTAGTCTCAAGTGCTCCTCCAGCAGATGTGTTCAAATATGATCTTTGTTGATTTTTTATATGTCACGTCTCTCAAGCTACTGACTATGCTGTGCACTGTGCTTACAGTGAAAAATAATGTACAGTACATATATTATCTTCATGTCATTCCCTTACTCGGGTTGTGATGTTGCTTGGGGTGATTTAAGGCGGGAGGGTGAGTTTGGGCACAGAATGAAAATCATCCAGGAACGCTAAACTAGACGGTGCAATGTAGCAAGCCAACAACGGGACTGTGAGAGTAATGGAATAATAAATCTACTGTGAAATAATAAATCTAATATATATACAGTGCTATGTGTTATGAATGTGAATGTTTTTCATTTACGCTTGAATATATGCACGTTAGAATAAAGTTTGTAGCCTGGGAGGCTTACTGTCATCTCACAATTCTCAAAAAGGGAGAAAAGCTTATTTCCTAGATAGACACAATTCCTTCAGTGTCCCAGATAAGCCCTTGAAACCCAAAGATATTGTTCAGCCGTGTGTGCGTTTGTGTCGATCTGTATGTGTGCAAGTTCGCATACACGCGGGTGTGTTTGTGTGTGTTGGCAGCCGACGTGACGAGAGTTATGCATGATGAGACTCGAGCTCTGAGGTTGGAACCCACAGACACCCTCCAGAACCCTGAAGTCCTTCATGGAGGACGAGGAGGAGGAGGAGGAGGAGGAGGAGGAGGAGGGCGATGAAGACGACGAAGAACGAGGATGAAGAGGATGAGGATGATAATAATCACGAGGCCGGCATTCCTGCGGAAGAATGTGAATTAGGGATGGAAGGGATTGTGGGGCTTAGGCACCGATGAAAACAAGATGCTCGCCGCTCTGGAAAGCTGGATGACCGGC
>NC_085878.1:24376001-24378501 GCF_034702125.1 Engraulis encrasicolus
GACAATGGCGTTTAAAAACTGAACAGTGTGTGTGCGTGTGCGTGTGCCTGTGTGTGTGCATGTGCGTGTGTGTACATGTGTGTGTGTGCGCGTGCATGCGTGCATGCGTGCATGCGTGCGTACGTGTCCACATGCACATGCGTGTGTACAGTGGCGGTGAAAAAGTGAATAGACTGCAGTCAAAGGGATAACAGCTCCCTACAGCACATGCTGAGGCAGGAGCTGAAGCGTAACCTTGGGCCAGGTGCAATTTCGCCCAGGGTGCTGCACTCCACATTATGAGGTCTCGGATTAAAAATACGCCTCATCCTTGAAAAACCTTATTCATTAGTTCTTATCCATTTCAGCCGTGCTGCCCTAGGAGGTGCACTGTTACACCGCTACAGAGTGCAGACGTGGCACATCTCTGGCTTGCAAGGACTCTCTTGCAAGACGTTGGGGCTCATGTTGGCGGACTAGTGAACAGGAAGAAGGAGGAGGTGATGTGTCCACACACAGCAAAGAATCAGTGTTAATTCACACTTATAGTCAATTGGAACCAAATACACTAGAAGATGTTCTAATGCACTAGAAAATGAATGAAAGGGAAAATCTGGTGCCATACGGATGTCTATTTTCTATTTTATGTTCAGTGCATTAGACTAACATTTAGACATGCGTCTTCATCAGAGTCATTGTACGATAGGACTCTGGAGGAGTAGGAGGACTCTGATGAAGACGGTTGTCGAAACATTAGTCTAACCTAATGTATTGAAAATAAATAAGAATAATAGAAAATAGACATCCGTGTAGCACCAGATTTTTCCCCTTTTTATGTCTACTTCTGCACCGGTTGCACTGGCTTGTCACTTTAGAAGCGCGAAGTGCACGTTTCTTTTGTTCTACACACTCTAGAAAGATGTTAAAAGTGATGAATTAGAAACACTGCATCTTTTCCTGTGTAGGGAGTCAGTGCACACTTTGGCCTGTGCTGTGTGCATGTGATACTACTGTACTCCTCCTGTCAGACAGGGGAAGAAATTATCAGGGAAATAGATATATACCTGCTGCCGCTATTAAGCCAGCAAAATTTGGTTCTGAGCACACAGACATCTCATAACAATAGATTTCCCAGCGGGTGTATAAAAACAAGGAAGCTGTGGAAAGCGTATGAAGAGATTCTGTGTTAGACACATCAGGCTATTATTTCCACCAGGCAGGGAGGACACAGTTGAGGAAACACTTAACTGGCTGACTTCCTCTGCCTTCCCTCCTGTGTGCTCCGGAGACAATTGGGGGGTTGCTGTGACTGGATTCAAGCTCCTGCTGACTCGATCGAAGTGTACGCGAGCAACAACACTGAACCCCCAAAACGGCTCCCTTTGCTCTGGCAAGCAGCTAGCGTGACAGCCATTCACACACTGGTGTGTGTGTGTGCGTTGGTGTGATTTTGTGTGAAAGGAGGGAGTGTGAGCGTTATAAGTGCTTTGAGCATTGTTCAGGGGGCTACAAAAGCACTGTATGAATGGAACAATGAGCAACTGGGATTCAGAAGCTACAATATACAGGCTGTAGTTCATACTGTGGCACCAAATATTGTGGCTGTGTTTTCCAAAACTCCCTTTGGTCGCCATTGGGGGATGCCCCCTTGCATGGGTGAGGCACAAATGCAATCGTGCTGAGTGCAGTGTGCACTCTATACGGAGTTACATACGTTTACTCTGGAACATTAGCACCCCATCATTTACTGTGTACTATACGGCACTGCATCCTAATAGTTCTCTACTATTATATTCTACTGCACTGTGCTCACCTCACTTTATTTAGAGATAAGAGAGTGTCCAGTGGAGCCCAGTCTATCATACCTTGGTTGTAACCAGAGGCGCATCTTGTCACCAGGCTAGGCAGTCAGCTGCTTGGGGCCCCCATGCCCCTGTATGGTGAATAACAGCTCACACTTTACTACAGCAGTGGCAATTTAGTTTCACATTTTCATTTCTTTGAATTTTCACCTGGGGCCCCATCTGACCCTAGAATCACCTCTGGTAGTAACAAGTGGTGGTTATTTCAGTTACTGTTGCCTTTCTATCAGCCGGAACCTGCCTGGCCTTTCCCCTCTGACACCAATAAAGCATTTTCACCCTCAGAACTGCCTCTTTCTAGTTTTTTGTTCAGATCATTCTCTGCAAACCCTAGAGTGGGTTGAGTGTGAACATCCCAGTAGATCAGCTGTTTCTGAAACACTCAGAGACCAGCCTGTCTGCCACCAACAACCATGCCATGCTCAGAGTAACTTAAATCACTGTTGTGCACCATCCAGATGCTCAGTTTGAACAGCAGAAGGTCGTCTTGACCATGTCTACATGCCTAAATGCCGTGAGTTGCCACAATAAGATTGCTTTATTATAAGTTTTGTGTCAATGAGTGGTTGGATAGTTGTGCCTAATAAAGTGGCCATATTCTAATGCATTGTATTCTACTCCCCTCCACTGTACTGTACTCTATTCTATTCTATTGCACT
>NC_085878.1:24383501-24391001 GCF_034702125.1 Engraulis encrasicolus
CGTAAACAAAAACAGCTTGCCTTGGCGTGGGTGCTGCTGAGTATCTTCTTTCTTTCTTTGTCTCTTTCTTTCTTTTCTCTCTTTCTTTCTTTCTGTCTTTTTCTTTGTTTCTTTCTCTCTCTCCCACACCCTCCAATCATCAGTCATCCAGTCATAACATGATGAGGGCATAAATAGAAAAATACACAAATGAGCAACAACTTCCTCCGCAAATGTGTCTGACTTTGATTTCCGGCAGATCGGATGAGCTCATTGTCAGACAGGCATGCTGAACAAACAGCGGCTCTCATGACTCCGTGCCACTGACGCAGATTCAGGTAATCATCTCGCCAATTGTATAACGGTCAGCCGCTCAGTGATTTTCCTCTGTTGAGGTTACAGATGAGTAAAGTCTTTTTTCGAGTTCCTCTGGCCACCCACCAGCCTTTGTTGCCGAGGTGATGCGAGGCAAGACGAGGCGAGGACGCCCAGGATTGGTTGCTTTGGTTGTTGTTGGAACGACTCTTGTGGGGTTTTTTTTCCATTTTGCGTGGGCTGTACCGGTCGGTTGGACAGCTATCGACCCCCCTGACCCGCATTTTGTGTTTCGGGGGCCGTTCCCGCGCCTGCTCTCGGCAGGTGTGCCGTTTACTTTGGAGAGGCTGTGTGTACGGCGGTGCCGAGCGGGCGCGGAGTGGCGGAGGGGGGGGGGCACGATGCGGAGGTGGGGGGCCCAAGCTGGACAAACAGCCCAAATCTGCCACCTCATCTCCCTGCACCGCTGGCCACCACAACCCCAGCCAGCTCATCCTTTATCAGAGCACTCTCTGCTGTGACTGTGTGTGTACACTACAGGTGTGTGTGTGTGTGTGTTTAGAGAGTGTGTGCGTATGTCAATGTGTGTATGTGCATCTCTGGAAGACGAAGTCTGTATGTATGAGTAAGTACAGAATGTGTGTGTGTGTGTGTGTGTGTGTGTGTGTGTGTGTGTGTGTGTGTGTGTGTGTGTGTGTGTGTGTGTGTGTGTGTGTGTGTGTGTGTGTGTTTGTGTGTGTGTGTGTGTGTGTGTGTGTGTGTGTGTGTGTGTGTGCGTGTGTGTGTGTGTGTGTGTGCGTGTCCATGCATCTGTATTTTGGTTGGTGTCTATCTGTATGCTTGTGACAGGAGGCCTGGTGGGGATGGGGGGGTTGGCCAGGGGTTGTGCAGTTATCTGCTGGGAATAACAAGAGGAAATGATGGGGATGGCTCAACAGCATGACACCTTCAGGAGCACGTCCAAGCAAAATGGACACAGAACTGGACACAGAGCAGAGTAGAGCCCTGGGCACGATGGGAGGGCGGTAGAGCAGCACAGCAGAGGAGGTTCTGATAAAGGATGCCTTGGGTGCTGAAAGACAGCAAACAATAGCAGTTGTGTATTCATGAATTCATACCAGTAAATTCAATCTTTAAGATACACACTCACACTCACACATTGTCATTCCAAGCGAAATGGACACAAAGCTGGACGCTGGACAATGTGTGTGTGTGTGTGTGTGTGTGTGTGTGTGTGTGTGTGTGTGTGTGTGTGTGTGTGTGTGTGTGTGTGTGTGTGTGTGTGTGTGTGTGTGTGTGTGTGTGTGTGCGCGCGCGCGCATGTGTGTGTGTGTGTGTGTATGTGTGTGTGTGTGTGTGTGTGTGTGTGTGTGTGTGTGTGTGTGTGTGTGTGTGTGTGTGTGTGTGTGTGTGTGTGTGTGTGTGTGTGTGTGTGTGAAAATGTCTTTGAACCTGTGTACCCCAGCAGCAGAGACAATGTGTATGTGTGAATTTGTATCTTTAAAGATTCAATTTACTGCTCTGAATACATGAATACACAACTCCTATTGTCTGCCGTCTTTCAACACCCAACTCTGCAGACTGGCAAGTCATTATTACTCTATTTGCACAGATATGTTAGGGGTACAATTATGAACGAATCAAAAACACTCTCTCAATAAAAGGGAACCACCTAATGTGGAATGAACATTACAAACCACAAGCGATAATTCAAACCAGAAATCATAATCCACCATTATGACATTCAGCTGTCACCAAATTCCAAAATGGCTTGCTGTTTAAGAATGCATTTGTGCTGGAAATTAGAAACTAGAAGTTCACAAACCCATTACTATACATTAACTAGCCTAATTTGCAATGATGGGGCTTAGGTGTAATAGGCAAGGCAAGGCAAGGCAAGTTTATTTATATAGCGCATTTCATACACAGGTGCAACTCAATGTGCTTCACAAAGTTAACAAATGTAAATGAAAGGAAAACAGGGAAATGAATTAGAGTCAAAAAAACATTTAAAACATTAATAAAGGTGCGGTATGTAATATTTTTACCACCACCACCAGTGATGCGCGGACTGACCCGAAAGCAGCGGGCGCTTGCAATTAACTGCAGTCGACCGCAGGCACGGGTTATGAAATATTATTTTTAATGAAATTCGGGTCGGGTGCGGTCGGTCAGGACCTTTGAAAGGATGCCGAATTTTAAAGTAGGCTATAGGCTAGCCAATAGGCTATAGTTTACTTTAGCAGACAGGGACATTTTTTGCGAAATAGATCAAAGTTTATATGGCTGAATAACTATGATGGTGCCACGCGCTCTGCAGGAGACTTAATGAGGCTCCTGCGTCGGCCGAATATCTTCTGCCCGCAACTGGTGCAGCAGGTGCAACCATTGAGTGCATTTTGAAGAACACAGAGGGTGCTCTCTAAACAGTGCAGTGATGGATATAGCCTACATATTTTCTTATACAATTGTAATGGTTTCGCACTCATGTGTTGCTTACAGAGTTTGTTTTCATTTCCTGTGTCGTACCATGACTACGAGGCAATCCACTTGACGGCTGGCTCCGTCTGCTCACCAACCTACAGATTAATTTTCTCCATGTATCCAAACGACGATGTTACCGAAATAAATAAACAGGTGACAGTCGGCAGTCCTCATTGCATGGCCTCGGTTCAAAAATCCAACATGTCCTGTTGAAATGCACAGCTGTCTTGTTCTTGACGCAAATTCCTTTTTTAAGACCTTTATTGACGTGATTGTGCTTTGCCAATGACGCTAGGGTGTTCATAAAGACGCACGGCTACTATTTTCAAAGGCGGGTCGGGAAGCGGGCCGGGTCAATATTTTTCATGAATATTTCTTGCGGGCAGGGCAAGCGGGCGGACTAGGGAAAAAAGCGGTCGGGTGTGTCTTGTTTTTTCGTCGACCCGCGCATCACTGACCACCACCATGAAATTCTAAGAATTAATTCTGGCGGGGAAAATAACACCCCGCTTTCATACATGAAAATGTGGATCTTCTCCATGTCTAACATTTTGAATTTCAAATTTTGACAGCAAAATGTACTATACTTAGGTCATATACAAGTAAATATTGGCTTATTTCTTGGTAAATACCTACTCTGGTCACCATCCTACAAACAGTACCTCTGAGTATACCGCAAGTTTGGGGAAGTGAGGGCCTAATGTTTAGGAAGGTGGTCTTGCGATCTGCTCCAGGGACTGTAACCAATATCCTTTAAAGTGTATATCTCAGGTTAATTTTTATTCAAAATAATGGACTTCCTTTGCTAGTTCTACCACTTGAACAATTATCCATCATTTTTTTCATGCAACAGGGCATCAGAAAATGAAATATAATGAGGAAAAGTGTGTATTTTCAGTAACATGTTCAAAGAATTCTAATCTATTGTGTGACGTCAGGCGAGGCCATTCAGTAGCCCGCAGTAGCGGTAGCCCTGTATTCTGTACGGTGTGTGATTGATATTATGCCGTACGGGTATGAAATAAATATCATTGCCAATATTATATCATGACCGCTACAGGGTGCCATGTGACCGTGAGGCAGTAAAATAGCCTACCACTGTTCGAACTATTCTACAAAAAAAAAAAGGGGGGGGGGGGGGGGGGGGTGAGTGGTTACGATTGCGCTTGCCTCAAAGTGCGAGTCTCGAAGGGGCCTACCATGTGATTTCAAATTTCAAGTAGGCCTACACTACAAATTACCAGACATTGTTAGTATCAACCTTTAGTAGGTCTATCATGCCATTTCAGCATTATGTCCAAGTGGGAAAGAATGTAAACAGCGACAAATGATACATAAATCAAACCGTTTGGGTGAATCATTCACTCCAAGCTTTTTAACGGCAAGGTGCAAAGCAGTCGGCTGCATTGTAAGAGTACCAGAGATTACCAAATTCAAACGACTGCAAAGCAATCTGTCTGGGCACAGCGGAAAGCACATGTGCGGTCCACACAGCCGTCAGCAGAAAACGAATGAACCTCCCCCCTTGCAATACGTCCGAGAACATCAGTACACCGTATGTCAAATGGCGCATTTGTCTACTTGTTTCGAGCACCACGTTTCATTGTCATTGCCGCGAGTTTCTGACAAACCACATAGTTGAGCTGCACAACGTGACACTATCATACACAACATGATGAAGCGCCCCCCTCACGTTTGACATCCTCAGGCGAAGTGTCATAAGGGGGTAAATACCGTGAACATAGTGACACACACTTCACAGTGGTGTTGGTGAAAACGAAACGAAGTTGCCTCCCACGGCCCAAACGCAAAATAATGCCGAAAATTGAATGCCCCCTCAGTTGTCCTGGCTAGGGCAACTGGCGCGTTATCACTGCTTCTTATTCAATGTACCAGCACTTGCATTGTACTCGCGCTGCACTTGTCTCACAATGCAATCAGCTGCGTGCTCCGGGCGAAATAGTCAACTCTCCCACCTTGTGGACACAGAAGGGAACAATTTGAAGAACGCGTTTCAGACGGACGGACAGACATAGCCTACCCTCTTATAGAGATGCTGGGACGCATCTAAAAACGTGGATCCAATGCGCGTAGTAGGAAAATCGAGACTGAAAAGATACAACCAAAAGGCTCTACTCGAAGGCTCCAGCCAACGTTGTTGAAAGATTGTTTGCCTCTCTCCCTGTTCATCTGAATGAGATGCTTTTATCAAACGTCATACCAAATCTACATAGGCCTAGTTTTGGTATTTATGTTTATAGGCCTATTTGATCTGGCGACTATTGTTGTTTTACTGTCTTGCTTGAACCGCTCTGTTTGGATTACTTGAAGACTTTCCATGGATTATCCTGCATCGTCTCAGTGCGTGGAGTAACCTGGAACATAAGTAGGCTATATCATCAGAGGTGAGCTTAGTCACTTTTGGCCGCGAGAGACTTGGAAGGCTTGGATTTGCGCCACACAACTTGGATTATTGAAACTGAAGACTTGATTTCTTCTATATGGATAGCCTACTTTCGTTTGGTAGGCCTATAATAACGGACAGTGCAGTTTTTTTTTGTGACACACGGACTTTTTTTTTTTTTCAAGGAATATAGGTTAACCGAAATAGTCCCGCCGCCGCGTGGGTTACCTATGCTATTGATTTGTGACACGCATGTGGGTGACCTTTATTGAAGTTGCATGTAATTCTATTGAATTGAAAATAGCCCATGTGATTTTTACAACAGCGACATGACTCGGGTGGTATACTTTAGCCTACTGTTTTGCACCTAGGAAAAGTTTGACGCGATTTCAGCACCATGGACAGTCACTCCCCAGTCGGGCGAAAAGCACCACATTTTAGGCTACGCAGATCATTTCAAGAGACCCGTTTGTGCTGTTTGTAATTTAGGTAGCCTATTGCATTTAGCTGGCACGATATTGGCAGTTAATTAAAAATGATTAAAAGCAAGCCCAAAAATATGAAGGGATTAGTAAAAAAAAAAGAAGCCCATGTCGCATAGCCTAGTCTAGCCTATAGGTCCAAGCAGAATTTGCAACCCTGCATGAATAGCATTTCTACTAAAACTAGTTGGCCAAAAGTTACTAAATCATTTAGAAGTTGTTACAGTGCCCTGCATCAGAAAAGCCGCAGGATTACCGGTAGTTGCGATTTCTATTATAGGCCTGCAGGCCACGGCCGTTATATCATTAGTGATCGTCACCTCGCCTATGTAAAATTCCAGGCAAATAAAATTAGAACGTTCACCCATGGCCTCGCCTGACGTAGTCGCCAGGTTACGGTTAAACCCACATTTGCCACAACAAACAACAAAAATCGTCGTTTAACATCGTTTTTGGAGGGACTTATATATGTGGATCATTTATTGAATACAGTGTGTACACATTGATCCAAAGTAGTGGTTAACCTGCGATATACACTTTAAAGACAGGTAAGTCACTTTGGATAGAAGAGTCAAGTGTGATTTAACTGGGACTGAGCTGTGGTCCTGTGATCCTTGGATGTATGGATGTATGTATGTATGTATGGATGGATGGATGGATGGATGACAGGACCAAGTGACATGGAGGACAAGGCCTCATTTCTCAACGCTGGAGCGACGATTCCCGACTAAACGCCGTTCAGCACCACCGATTACTCCTCATCAATTACACACACGCCAGTCACATCACACCCTTGACAGCCTGCTCTACTTCGCTTCAGGCACAGTACACAGCCACAGAGCCCAGGCCCCAACTAGCATTTATTATACGGGGTTATCGAGAGCTCATCAGACTCAGAGTGCTCATCAGGTATTTTGCCTGGACATCCTTCAAGCACAACATTCAGTTTGGGAACGCGAGACGCTTGCTTTCTCAAGTGGAAACATGCTGCGTCTCTGTCAGGCAGGCGCGCAGAGCAAAGCAAAGCAAGAGTTGGGAATGCATCTCAACACAACTCACTGGGCACACATAAACACACACACACACGCACACACACACACGCGCGCGCACGCACACGCACACAGACACAGACACACACAATCACACACACAAGCATGCGTGCACGCGCACACACACACACACACACACACACACACACACACACACACACACACACACACACACACACACACACACACACACACACAGGAAAGGATTAGGAATGCATTTCAACACATTTCACCGTGCACACACACGCACACACACACACGCACACGCACACACACACACACTCACACACAGAGGCAACCTGAGGTCCTTTGCACACAAACACAAGCAGGCATGCGCGCGCGCACACACACACACACACACACACACACACACACACACACACACAAAGAAAGACGCCGTCTGTGATGGCTTAACCGCCACCGCTGAAGCAACCTGAGGCGAGATGTGCCGGAGATAAGCGTCCAGAGAGTCGCTCAGCCATCCCCAACCGTCACACCTGCTCACCAACGCTCAGACTGATGTCTCTGACTTGGAGAGAATGCCAAGGTGGCAAAAACTATTACGGAGAGAGACAGAGAGAGAAAGAGAGAGAGAGAGAGGGAGAGAGAGAGAGAGAGAGAGAGAGAGAGAGAGAGAGATATGAAAAGACAGATGCACAGACAGAGAGGGAGGGAAAGAGAGAGAAAGAGAGAAGAGAGAGAGCGAGAGAGGGGGGGGGAGAAACTGAAAGAAATGGAGAGAGCGAGAGAGAGAGAGAGAGAGAGAGAGAGAGAGAGAGAGAGAGAG
>NC_085878.1:24396001-24416001 GCF_034702125.1 Engraulis encrasicolus
GGAAGCAGGGCTTGTACGGTACCCATGTCTATGGTGTGTATAAAAGGGAGGGAAGGGTGCGCCTACGCGTACCTGTTCGGTGAGGAACGAAGGCTTGTATGCTCCCACTGTACCCATGTCTATTGGTGCATACACACCAGAGATTCCCATTCGCTTAACATGTCGCGAGTCCGAGAGGTTCGCCGGCTGTTTAGTTGCTTCATTTCACACTGCATAGTCAGCGTTCGCGTTCTATCGATGGGCAGCAGCATTCATTTTCATGGGAGACCGCGGAGGTCCACGCAGGAAAATAGACTCGAGTTCTGCGAAAGGGAGCGTACCTGTTCGGTGAGGAAGGAGGGCTTGTAGGCGCCGTCCGTGGAGGTGTTGCCGGTGCCCCTCATGGACTTCATGTGCGAGACGGCCATGCGCAGGATGGTCAGCTTGTCGGGCTTGCGTGCCAGCGCGCTGCAGGTGGGCACCATGTCGGAGAGCTCTGTGATGTACTGGGTCATCTTGTTGCGGCGCCTGCGCTCGATCTCGCTGTGGTTTTCCCTGCACAAGCACAACGTGGGGGCAGGGGGTGCAGGGGATCAGCACAGCGTCATTATTATGTCATCGTCACTTACTGAGGGGAGCAGGGATGGGGGATCAGCACCTTGATATTATTACAGAGTATACTGTAGTGACTGAGGGTTAGGGGCAAGGGGGTCTTGTCATTATCACATGATATAGTTAGTGTAGTAGTGGGTGGGGCAGGGGAGGGCAGGAGAGCAGTGCCTTGCCATTATTACACTGCAGTTGCTTACTGGGGGGGGGGCAGGGGGGGCAAGAGGTCAACATCTTGTCATTATAATATGGTACTGACAGCGGGGGTTAGGGCTGGGGTTAGCTGGTATTAGAACTAATCATTATTATTATACTTTGTAATCATATTACATTAACTGAGGGGTTAGAGTAGATTTATTAGTAGATGGCTATCACGACTGCAAGTCTCTTCAAGTCTTAAGTCTGGCCAGGTAGACCATCTACAACATTTCAAATTTCCCCCAAAAAGGGAACCAATCCATTTTGAGCATTTTCAGCTGCTCGATAGGGCGTGTTTAAGGCAGTAACACACCAGTTTAGTTAACGGTTGAGTGAAGGAAAGGGTGGTTTAGTCGATTGAAACTTCAACCAGTGGCACATGAAGGCATTTAATGAACATAAGCTACACAAGCTTTGCATCTCCCATGGAGAAAACGTTGTAAATGGCTGGCCTGGCCAGAATAAATTCTCAAAGAGACTTGCAGGCGTGATAGCCAGGTTATTAGTAGAATAGAGTTACTTTATTGAAAAGGGGAAAATTAAGGACATGTGGTTTGGGACATGTGATAGCTGATATTTTTTTTTAACAAAGATTGGTGTTTCCATCATAATAATATGACAACAGCCTATGATATTGTATTTTTTTCTGAAAAGGGCCCACCATAACAATTACATCCCTCCCAACCTAATTATGATGTCCCAACCGGACACAAATTGGACTTGAGCTGAAAATCATTCGATCAGTCAGCTAGTTGACTGGAGTGTATCATTTAACAATGACAATGCATTGCATTAATTGCTTTCCATTCATACCGGCTGAAAAGATCTAAACAGATAATGCTGAATTGTCTATTTGTCTATTTTTATACTCATTCTGGCATTTCCCTGACAACCTACATCCGAATTAACAAAACAAACCAAGTCACATCTGGACCAATTGGCTTTTTGACAAAAGCTCACTATAATGTGTTTTCGAACACAAATGGCTAGAAAGTTTGAGGCTGAAAATAAACAAAATCTGTTTCGCTTCTGAGTAGAGAGGGGGAATTGCCTCGCCTCTCTGGTTTTGTGTGTAATTCTCTGAGGATATAAAAACAGAAAAATTAAGACATTCAATATGTGTCAATATGCAATGGATTTGTAGGACACCAAACAGACAAATTCACACACAAAAACATGCACGACTTTCTCCGATGATTGGAACTACACCACGAGCAGCAGCAACCATCTTTAACTCAACTGTTTTCTCTCAACTCATTTCTGTCTCACAAAGAGGACTGAAGATCTTGAAAGTCACCCTCACCACGCCGCTGCAATTTTGTGAAGAGCACATAAGTACAGTCAGCAGGCGACTGAGAGAGGAGAGCCAGAGAGCGACAGAAGAAACCTTTTCATCCTCATAACACTACCTCGCCACCCTTCAATAGTTCAAAGCGCCCCTTTCATTTGTATGCTTCAGTGAGAGGTAATGAATTCTCCTCTCCTTTAATTTTTTCCATTCTCGGAGAGCTATTCGAGCGAGAGTGAGTGTTTCAGGCGGACGGACGGACGGACGGATAGCTGGTCGGTGTGAGTGTGTGAGATATCGGGCCGCCCGGCTGGCTGGCGGGTGAAGTGTGCCCAAGCGAAACCTGGCAGCTGCTTGACAGAGCAGTCCTGCCAGCAGGACACTTCAACTGAAGCTGTCCCCCTTTGGCAGCATCATTAAGTAGCCCTACCTGGCATATCTCTCCTTATCAGCAGGAACCTGATCATCATCATACCTGCAAACACAAGAGACAGCAGAGCAGCACATTAGAGCCGTAATCCTGGTGACACACGGGATAAGAAACATGATTTTACTTTGAGTCACTTTCGGTTACTTTGATGACCATTTATTTTCTGCCATGTGACTGTGTGGACATTTGAGGTAATTATGGGTCTACAAGATCTAGCTGATACATGTTTTTACTGTTTGTGAATGTGTAGCAATGAAAGTACAGGAAAATATATTAAGATTTTAAAAACTGTAACAAGGAAATGAATCAACTAAGGATGACAAATGGTAAAACATGAGATATTAGCATGCTATGGGGAGAGTGTCCTCTGTTTCGTTTTGGGCAACAGCCACTGGCTGTGGGCAGAGTATAAGCTTCTGGGTATATTTCAGTAAGCACTAGGTTCATATGTGTGTGCATGAGCCAGCATAGCTCTTTGGAAACTGTTTTTTTTGGCAGGAGGCGGATCCACTGGTTACCATGGAAACCACTGTGTGCATTGCAGGCCTGACTGCAATTCAACTCAATATCTGCGGTTGGTCAGAAAACCATTGTAGGACTCGAGGCAATTCCTTTGTAAGAGCGAGTAATACACTATGCTTCATAGTTCTTGCAGGTCACGACAATGAGTCTGGATCAATACACATCTGTATTTATGAGTAGATGTTCACCCAGGAGGGGGAGGTAGGGGGGGGAGAAATGTGAGGTGTGCTTCTTCAGTTCTCCAACAGAGGGCACTGTCTTCACTTCACTTCACTCGAATGCCCCCCGTGTGTAAACAGACAGACTGTGGTTGGCAGGGACATTAATAGGGGATATGCGTCCTTTAAAGAGAACATGAATAAAATAAAATAAAAACGGAAACATGCTGAAGAGAAAAGAAAAATCATGATGAATGTTTGAGATGGCACGGCATCAAGCGTCATGTTGGAAGGGGGAAAACGCAGCAAATTATGAATGAACATTTAGAAACTTGAGCTACAAACAATAGGTATGCAGACAAATGTTGACATGGCAAAATGGATGTAATCAGCAGATACTGTATATCCATTCAAAAGACAAACAAACTGTGGCATGTTTCTACAAGTCTAGTATGCATGAGAACTGAGAAGTGATAATGCATTACATCATATAACTTAACTAAGTCTACCATCAGAGCTAACATGACAGAGGCAAACAGTCATCTTGTGGAAATGGATGTTTATTCCTCCATCTCCTCCTCACCTTGAAAATTTGCTGGGCCCCTCACCATCCTCGTCGTCAAAGTCCATTCTGTAGAGGTAGAAAGCAAGAACAAAAGAAAAAATAATCATTAATCACCACACTGCACCAGAAGCTATAACTCTCTGACACAACAAGTGCATCTTCATTTTGCATCTTCATGCTGGGTCATTCCACGCCAAATCAACAAGAGCCCGCGCACTTAGGTCTCAAAAAATTCTGAAAATATTACCAAGTGTACCCGTGGTACTTAAGAGAAACACTGTAAATGTATTTGAATGAAAGATGTATACTCTCCGTGTTACAGCCAATTTTACTGGGGGAGGGGGGTGCCCATTTTGTTCACACTCTTTTTTTTGTCAAAGTTCACAAGCCCGTAGCTCAATAACTAAACCATGTAGGAAGCTCAAATTTGGCATGCTGGTACATAGATAGGAATAATTTGTTGCTAAACTGTCAGTTTTGGTCTGTATGATCCTGCATCGTCATAGCATTCCCTCAAAGATGATACAAATTGTACTGGAGTTTTTGGCTGTGCTCTGTTTAGGCCTTCAGAAGACATATTTGTGTCCAACATAGCCTCTTGATTTTTTCCCCTTGTAGAGACAAGTAGGAACACTCTCATAAAAAGCTATTAATAGAAAGAAAATCCCATCAGTGTTTGACCAGAAGACCTCACAAGTCTGACAAATCATTTTGGGTGTCATGTTCAGAGCTCCAGAACACCTTGTGGGATTGTCCACAGATTTTTTTAAACATTTTTTCTTCATTCTCCATGAAGTCTTCTTTTTAAAAATGCCTATGAGACTTGTCTTATGGGATGTTTTCTTTGTTAATTTCCACCCTGAACATGGGCAAAATGCAAAAAGAGAGCAACATGATTTCGATAACATTTAATGTAAATACTAAATAATCAAATGCAAATTTTGCCCGGACATGATCACCCGAGAGTCCTTGTGCAGGGGTGCAGGTATCCCTTTCAATTTCAATGATTTCAGGAGCGTTCAATGTGGGAGCAGGTTCGCACACCAAAACAGACAGTAGGTCAGGCACAAAGAGTCATGTTGTTACTTTTTTTGACCAGCAGATGGCAGCGGAAGAAACGCATAGAAAACATATTGCTCTCAATGTGCATGTTGCCCATGTTCAGGTTGGAAATTAAAAAAGAAAACATCACATAAGACAAGTCTCATTGGCATTTTTAAAAAGAAGAATTCATGAAGAATGAAGAAAAAAATAAAATAAAAATCTGTGGACAATCCCACAAGGGGTTCTGGAGCTCTGAACATGACACCCAAAATGATTTGTCAGACTTGTGAGGTCTTCTGGTCAAACACTGATGGGGTTTCCTTTCTATTTTTAGCTTTTTATGAGAGTGTTCCCACTTGTCTCTCCAAGGGGAAAAAATCAAGAGGCTATGTTTGGCACAAATATGTCTTCTGAAGGCCTAAACAGAGCACAGCCAAAAACTCCAGTACAATTTGTATCATCTTTGAGGGAATGCTATGACGATGCAGGATCATACAGACCAAAACTGACAGTTTAGCAACGACTTATTCCTATCTATGTACCAGCATGCCAAATTTGAACTTCCTACATGGTTTAGTTATTGAGCTACGGGCTTGTGAACTTTGACAAAAAAAAGAGTGTGAACAAAATGGGCACCCCCCTCCCCCAGTAAAATTGGCTGTAACATGGAGAGTATACATCTTTCATTCAAATAAATTTACAGTGTTTCTCCTAAGTACCACGGGTACACTTGGTAATATTTTCAGAATTTTTTGAGACCTAAGTGCGCGGGCTCTTGTTGATTTGGCGTGGAATGACCCTGCTGTGTGACCTAATTGAAAGGCTGTTGCTATACCAGTAAGCAGAATGAGGTGGGGAGGTGGTGTCAAGAAAATTATCCTTTATATCTGCAAACTATCAATTAAGAGACACGCACACAGTCTAAGTTTTTAAGACTTTGGCCAAATGAGAAAGAAAGGCGTGCCTTACAGCATCTTGACACTCACATTCTACTTTGGGTCTCTCTTCTCCGCACTGTCACTGTATTATAGAATATGTATTATAGAATATGACACATTTGCCATCTTCAAACTTTAATTCACGCCTGTATTACTACTGTAATTAAGACAGTGCAGTGTGCACCCTCAATCATGAGTGAAAATCCCTTCAGCAAGGAAAGCGTCCAACTCATCATTGCGCTCCACCTGGACAAGAGCCCAGGATAAGTGTAATGTAATGAAACATATTGTCCACACTCCGCACCCTAGCCCTCAGACACACAGCATCTTTAAATGGACGGTGGAATACATGCTTTGACTCTAATACCAATGAGAATCATGAAGACGGGGGAGTATACACCACTCAATCCTGGCAAAAAAGACCCTTCAGCAAGGTAGTCCAAGTCATCATAACTTCACCCCCGGCCTGCATAAGAGCATACGCTAAGTGTAATGAAAAGCAACATATTCTTCCCAGTCCGCACCTTATATTCCTCACACAGACACTCAGCATAGCAAAAAAGGATTGTGTCACCTCATGGGCCATCATCGGAGTCATAAAAAATAACAGCGGAGCTACTTATTTGTTACGTCCTCCTTCGCTACTGGAAGAAGCACTATATCAACACGCAACAGCGGCGGCGAGTGATTCAAGATGCTTCAAGGGGGCCGTAAATATGAGCAGCCGGCAATCAATACTGAGAAGAAGAGTCTCGTACCGTGCTGTTGTTTACTGGGAATATTTCCTGCGCTGACAACAATAAGAAAATGTGTTCCCAGTAAGGGATGCTATTGAAAAAAGAAAAACAAAAAAATTAAAGAAAGAAAGAAAGAAAGAAAGAAAGAAAGAAAGAAAGAAAGAAAGAAAGAAAGAAAGAAAGAAAGAAAGAAGAGTTAGTGAGAGCAGTCAGTCAGAGCTGTATGAGCTATATCAGTGTCATTGCAGACCAAAGTGTTCACCATGCCGTCGGGTTGGGCCCGAAAGCCGATTTCCAACAATCCGCTAACCAATCACCACACACCAGAGATGGGGACGGCCCGGGTGTGGGGGAGGCAGGGACACACACCAAATACAAAATCCACCCAGTAAAGCTGCCAAATGCTTTTCCACTTAAATGCCTTTGGGCCTTTTGGAGGGGGGTTGTGAGGGGGTGCGGTGGGTGTGTGGGGGGTTGTTGGGGTGGGGGGGTAGCTGTCTGTGTTCATAAATATCAGCCTCCAGCTATGGCTGGATAAGGGTTTTAACAAAACTACACAGCACTGCGCACTCCTACACAAATATTCATTTTCCACGACAGAGTCACTTAAACTCAAAACCGTCCCTTTTTCCAATGCTTTTTACATCCAAACATGTCTGATGCAAAGCCCCTTGGTGTAGATGATATGTTGGTCCTTCACTTCTGCATTGATTTGAGGCTGAGCAGTTTCCTGCTGTCAACTACACAAAAGCCGCTTTTGAAATCCAACTCTGGTAACTGTGGCAATTTAGGCAGATTGATTTGATGTTCTTTCTGTATTGATATCAATTTTCCTGTCAACGACGGGTGTGTCGTGTAATTTGTGGTTGCCAAGTCACATTGAGACCCGAGATGCATAAAGATACATTGAAATTGCTTTGAACACACCTGTCCCTTTGCACCCTGCACAGTTCACCTGGTGATTAGTTTACAGTAAGGTTGAATATGAAAGATTGTGGCCAGAGTAGGCATTGCAACTACTGTATTCTGCTCAAGTGCTCATTGCAACTATGCTACCCATTCCCAAATTTGATCTGTGCATGAACATTTACTAAGTAATAAACTAACATTTACAGGTCTGAGCAAAGCACTGCACGTTTTGCTGCTAAAGATGTAAAGATGAAATTCAAAATGGTGGACAAGGAGAAGGTCCACATTTTTATGTATGTAAAGTGTAATTTGTCCAGCCTTAATGAAAAGTAAAAAATTGATGGTGGTGCAAAAAAGGTAACTCATGAAAAATACAACATTAGTGAATGGGCAGAAAAAAATCTGGAAGTGAACTACTAAAATAAATACTGTGCATGCTCTACCTTAAGGTAGGCAAGTCTTTCAGAGCCCATTTCCCCTATATTGCAGGCACGCACACCAGCCTAAGGGAGTCCGAATGAGACGAAACGAGCAACACATTTGGTATGAGTCAGCTTAGCAAGAGTTCGGACCACCCTCCTCTGTACCAAAAGCATTTCTATTACTCAATTACGGATGTTCAAGCCACAGTTCTCCCTTACTCTCTCTTATCGACAGTGTGCACAGCAAAGGTGCTCAAATTGGTTAGCTGTTTGTGCAATGTGGGCATGCTGTGATCATTGACATACGTGCTACATGCCCATATAGATCCAGGTTCAAATCTGGCCTGGGTCATTGTCCAACCCTGCTGTGTCTCTTTCTCCATTCATTTCCTGCCTCCTCTAAACTTCCCTATCTAAGTAGCACAAGTGGAAAAAAAGTGTAATATGTTCATGAGGAACATGTTGATGAGAACGAGCCGTTTAGTGAATCGTCTGTGAATTTATGTTCTGAATTAGGAATATCCACTTCTGGTGCACTGTAACGACCATCTGCACTGGAACGGGGGTCGAGTGGTAAGGGAGGTAGAGTTTAACAAGCTGGCTTATAATGGCTTCTGTAAATGAATTCCGCAAACGTGTGTGTGTGTGTGTGTGTGTGTGTGTGTGTGTGTGTGTGTGTGTGTGTGTGTGTGTGTGTGTGTGTGTGTGTGTGCGCGCTCTCTGTAATGCATTGCACTGTGTCTAGTACTTTATGTGGCAGGGAGGTGAACATACTCTCAGCCCTCTCCATTTAACAAATGTGTGGGTTCAGATGTGTTTGAGCTCATTTATAAAAGAACAGTGCGCCTGTGAACATTAGGCCCCTTAAAACTAAGCCTGGTGATGAAACAGCAGCATTTGTTTGTTGACTCCACGTTGCACGCTCATTTATGATCAATGCCATACATGAAAAAAAAATGATAATGCACAGTCTATGTATTCTATTAAATTTCCACTGTTAAATTATTGTGTGTGTCTGCATTACAATTCTTGCAAATAGAATTAGTGGTGCTCATTTGTGCAACATACTGGAGGAGGAAAATGAGAGAACGCCATGTCTGTTTAGAAAGTCAAATCAGAGCAGTATGAGGTTCAGAATTTAATCGGCAAATCCCACTGCCAAGCAAGCGCCGTCTTCCTCCAGCTCACGTCTGGCGGCGAGGGGCGAGCTGGCTTATTAAATTCGGACCAACGTCAACAAGTCTCTCGTTCCAAGCATATGTGAGCACCGCTACGCACCGCACGCATTTAAATTCAGAATGAAATTACAATCAAAAGCCCCTTCCTCCCCCTCCTCCTCCTCCTCCTCTTCCTCCCTGTGTGTTTGAGCTGCCGTTGGCTTGACATAACAGTAACAGGGTGTGACTTACAGGATAATACACAAGACTAATGATGACATTTAGGTCTCTCCTACTGTGATGATACGCTCCTGCAGTCAGCATGTTTTTCTATCCTCGCATCTTATCGTCAGGCAACTATGATCCCTTTTATGATCTTTCTATCATTTCACCTTACACACAGTGCATTGTGCAGTGTTAATTCAACATTCAGAGGGTAAAATTCAAGACTCTTCTGGTTGGTTTACAGTGCGCTACACTTTGCAGAAGCGTTTATTCAGCGCAAATTACAAAAGACCGTGATCCATCAAAGGCCTCACATTTGGTAGCGTGTGGGTCACATCCAAAACACAAAGAATAAGCTGAAATCTTGGCAAGCAAGTCTTCCCCTTCGCCTCCCGGGGGAAGCGCTCCGCTAATTCAATTGTTTCCATTTCACATCAGCCTGCAATGCACTGATCTCATACGAGAAACACCGCCGCACGTCAAAACAACCTGACAAGACTGGAGGCTAAACAAGGGCAACGCTCTGCCATCTAGCTTGTGACTATTGTGTAAATACTACATAAAGAGAAGAAGAAGGAAAAGTAGAACCAGAAATCATAACAAGCAGAGGCAAAGCGTCTCGCCTCGCGGTCCGCACCCAGGGCTTGAAGCTTGACGGCTGGGCAGCCTTGGAGCTGGGACAAGCTCTCATTCAAGAGCACAAGTCAAACAGCCACAATCAGCGCGCTTGTTGAATCAGGTGCTGAGGTGTTTGGTTTAGGTCTCAGGAAATCAGGCTGGCCTACAACATGGTGGGGCTCGTGGTGGTAGTGGTGTTGGTGGCAGTAGGGGTAATGGTGGGCTGGGTGTGAGTAAGTCAGTATGAATGTGTGCACATTGTTTGTGTGTATGTGTGTGTGTGTGTGTGTGTGTGTGTGTGTGTGTGTGTGTGTGTGTGTGTGTGTGTGTGTGTGTGTGTGTGTGTGTGTGTCTGTTCAAGAATGAGTGTGCATGCAAGGTTGGATTTGAGTGTGTGATTGGTCTAAGAACTTTTTGACTGGGCTGAGGAAGGAGCGAGTGAGAGAGGCAGGAATCGATGTGTGTGTGTGTGTGTGTGTGTGTGTGTGTGTGTGTGTGTGTGTGTGTGTGTGTGTGTGTGTGTGTGTGTGTGTGTGTGTGTGTGTGTGTGTGTGCGCGCGTGTGTGCGTGTGCGTGGTGTGTGCGTGTGTGCTTGTGTGTATGTTAATGTGTGAATGTGTGTGTGTGGTTAAAAATAAATGAGTATGTGAGGTTGTATGTATGCCGTGATTGGTATAGGGTTGCATTGAGTAGGCTGAGGTGAGGAGTAGTGAAAAAGACAAAAATCTAGGTACTCACACCCACCACATCACTTTGTGTGCGTACGTGCCTGCTATGCCTGTGTGAGTGAGAATGTGTGCGCATCAGACTGTTTTAGAGAGACGGTTGAGGTAGCACTGTGGGAGAGACAGAAATCGATGTACCAACAACCAGCCATATCCCCTCCTCTTACCAACTGATTGTGTGTGTGTGTGTGTGTGCGTGCGTGCGTGCGTGCGTGCGTCTGTATCTGGGTGTGGGTGTGTTTGACGTGGGTGTGGGTGTGTTTGACTCTGTGTGTGTGTGTGTGTTTGACTCTGTGTGTGTGTGTGTGTGTGTGTGTGTGTGTGTGTGTGTGTGTGTGTGTGTGTGTGTGTGTGTGTGTGTGTGTGTGTGTGTGTGTGTGTTTGAGTGTGCGTGCGTGCGTGCGCGTGCATGTGTGTGAGCACTCGCATCAGCGCATGCTTTTGTGTGTGTGTAAGATGCCAGCAATCGTTTGCACTCACCCGCCCGATCTCCTCTTGCCTCCTCTGCCTGGCATGGATCCTGCCATCCGCACTTGGCCCGCACCCACCCCCGCGCCAGCCATGGCCACCGGCCCCGGGAGATCCGTGCCCATCTCTGCAAGAGCGCAACAACAACAACAACACAGACACAAACAAAAACAACAATATTGACATCAATAAACGTTCACATCAAGCATCAGCCATTTTGCACAGCCCTCCTACAAGTCGTATTACGTCTAACCTACAAAGGCTCTCTGTTGAATAACATCTCATGGGAACAAATCGGCAAAACAAACAAATAGAACAACAATGATAACGACATCAATAAACATTCACAGTCTGCATCGCCAGCCTCACAGACCTTGCCATCACACTCTGCTGCTGTCCCTGCTTTGCATATGACAAATCAGTGAAGCAAAGACTAACAATATCAACAATCAACAATAAGGACGTCAACAAACATTCACAAGTCTCAAAAATCTACCCATCCTCTCCCACTGTCCCTACTGTTACATCTGACATGCAACACATTGACCAATCAAATCGATAAAACAGCAACAATAATGATGTCAACAAACATCATAGCATCATAGCACACCTAGCATCACCTAGCCCTCCCACCTCAACCCCATTCTACTACAGCTGACCTGCGACAGCTCAACCAAAGTAACAAAGATAACAACAACGACAACAGCAATAACATCAACATTCCCAACAAGCATCACATGTATTGCTACTCCTACAAGTCGTATTACAGGACAGATCACCTGCAAAAGGTCGGCTAAGCGGACAAATACAACAGCAAGGACGTCACAACAAGCGTTCACCAACACGCATCACCCAGTCGTGCCCATTCAAACCCTCCGACGGTCTCTCCCTTCTATTACATCTGACCTGCACCGGATCAGCTAAACAAACTGGCACAGGCGGTCGTCCCTGTTGGAAGCGGCTCCTGTGTGTTAATATTTCATGCTGTTGCTGTGTGTGTGTGTGTGTGTGTGTGTGTGTGTGTGTGTGTGTGTGTGTGTGTGTGTGTGTGTGTGTGTGTGTGTGTGCGCGTGTGTGTGCGCGTGTGTGCGCGCGTGTGTGCGCGTGTGTGCGCGTGTGCGCGCGTGTGCGCGCGTGTGTGCGCGTGTGTGTGTGTGTATGTGTATGTGTGTGTGTGTGTGTGTGTGTGTTATCCACCTCAGCTCCCTCTCTCTCCTGTATTCTGCTCTGCTGGGTATGACAGCAAGCTGCAGCGAACGCTTTGGCTTCCCCGCTAAGAGTTTCTCCTCTCCTCTCGCTCATGTATTTATGAAGCACGGGGGCATGAGGTGCACGGCTGCACGCACGCTCACATGAACCTCTTCACTTGGCTTACTTCAGCTCCAGCTGCAGCTGCAGCTATACTGTACAGTGCAGCGCAAGCTCAAGAACTCAGCTCGGGTGAATGTGGGTTACATGTAAGCGAAGACGGGCCTGCGTGGACGTTAATGTGAGAGAGGGAAGTAGGGATGCACGATACCACTCTTTTTGAAAAACGATGCGAGTACGAGTAGATTCATTTCTGTACTCGCCGATACTGAGTACTGTGACACCGATACTATTACCAACATACAATTAAAATCAATCCATAGCTTTGTTTTTCCACTTGTGATATTTGATTTCTTGTCCATTTCAATGTACACGTAGGCTTAAGTGTTGAAGGACATGCATACGCATTTTTCCCATGTTGCATTCAAGTCAACAGAACGTGATGAGGTCTTGCATTGTTTCGTGTAATAGCAGTATCTGTGCCTGGCATCGGCAAATCTTTGACAAGTGCAAATATGAGTATAATGAGCAAGTATCGGGTCAGATTCTGATACCGATATCGGTATTGGTGCGTCCCTAGAAAACGGGCCTGCGTGGAAGTTCATGCAAGAGAGGGGAGGGATGCTTGAATAGATGTAGGAGGGGGGATGGAGGGATGGAGGAATGGAGAGATGGAGAGATGGAGGGATGAATGTAAGGGAGGAGGGCTGATCCGTAGCTGAGCCACCTGATTAGAGCCCTTTGAGGTCAACCTCATTAATCAGTCCATTTGGTGGAACCTTCGCAGGGAAGAAGACGAGACAAGACAAGACCAAGAGAGGAGGGAGGTTGGGGAGGAGGGATGGAGGGATGTTTCTCCTTTTCAATCACATCTCATGACGACTCCAAGGTTGTTTTCTTCAGTTCACCCCCTCTTTTTTTCCCTCCCTGTTTTCTCTGCAGTCAGTCGCTCCTCTGTGGCCCTGGGAGAGGGTGGTGGAGTTGTTAATAACCTCGGGCCATTTTACCATCCCATCAAGCAGCTGGAGGAAAAAAAAAAAGAAAATCTCCCAGCGGCCACCTGAGACATACATACATTACATACAGGAGCTCCCACCCGCGGCAACTCATGCAGCTTTTAATGTCAGCGGCGGCGTGTTTTTCTGCTGAACGCTGGAAACAAATCTGTCATTCTGTATGCGGGTATGATAAATACCAATCCTGGGGGAGCCAACGGCTGCGCTAACACTCGCTCTCTCTCTCACACACACCAATTAAAGGAGAGACCCAATGAAAAGGACATTTCCCAGAATACCACTGTACTGGGCAACAGCAGCAGTAGCAGCAGCAGTCAGCACACCAGATATCTGGCCATGTAGTTCACTGCCTGCCAGCTAATGGTATTTTCAGCACTCGGCTTACTTACCAGAACACGGGGTGAGAGGAGGCAAATAATGGGCTTAAGCATGATGCTACACGCTATGCCACTTCCAAACCAGGACAGCCCAGCTTTATTACCACAAACAGCGGGAGATTGCCATGAATCCCAAAACATTATCATAATACCGCACGGCACATAGTAGCCATATTATATGCAGTCAAGTCTCTGCGTTTCGCTACCCCGCTCGCTGAATCCCTAATGAACGCAGAGCAAAAAAAGCAATTTATTTTGTATGCAAAGGAGGCAGGAGATTTCAACAAACTGATTAACACGTGGGATTCCAGCCATACCGTACAAGTGCCTTGTATGCAACGCAGCAATATTCAGTACCCGTCTCTCCCCCTTTACGGGAAAGCACTTGTGCATGCAAATGCAGGAAATTTAATGTAATGGCACAGAGCACATTCCATCAGAGAATTTTAAATTGACCATTAATGAAACGGCAGCGAGATCGTCTAGACACGCTGCTAGGCCTGCGCTTCTCTCTCTTTTCGGGGGGGTGGAAACCAGTCTCGTCTCGTGCTGAGTACCCAACCTATCCAAAGTCCCCCCACCCCCCCTCAACCCAAACTAGACAGAACACACACACACACACGTTCACGCACCCAACCCACACACACAGACAGGGGCCCGAGCTAAAATGTTTTGTTAACAAAGAACAGCCTTTGTTTGCTTAGCTTTTCCCAAACACTTTCCATCAGTGTCTTGAACTGGTATGGCATGGCTCTGCCTCTGTTATGTCTATGGTGGTGGTGGTGGTGGTGGTGATGGTGTGTGTGTGTGTGTGTGTGTGTGTGTGTGTGTGTGTGTGTGTGTGTGTGTGTGTGTGTGTGTGTGTGTGTGTGTGTGTGTGTGTGTGTGTGTGTGTGTGTGTGTGTGTGGAGGGAGCAATAGAGAGGGTGTATTAAGCTGTGTGTGTGTGCGTGCATGCTTGTGTTTGGTGTGTGTGCATGTCTCTCTGTGTGTGGTGATGCTCTGTTGTGTGTATGTAATGTGATGTGTGTATGTGTATGTGTGTGTGTGTGTGGTGCTCTCTTGTGTGTATGTAATGTGATGTGATGGTAGAAGGCTTTAGCTGAAACCGGTCCCAAAGCTTCGGCAGCTGCCTCCACTCTCCTCCTCTCTCTCTCCTCTCCTCTCCTCTCCACTCCTCTCTCTCCTCCTCTCCACTCCGCTCTCTCCTCCTCTCTCTCCTCTCCTCTCTGCCTCTCTACCCTGCCTGCCTACATACCTTGGTTGCCTCTGAATGCCACCATGACTCATGGTTAACAGAGGTGCCTTTTGCCGCTCTCCAGAGTAGACCACACATTAGCTCCACACACAGCAGAGCAATACTGCAGGATATAAAAGCGCTCTCTGTGTGTATTAACTGCGATTATACAAACGAATCATTAACCCTCACTTGCATAGCTTATCTGTCAGGAGAATTTCCTGCTGTATTTAGAAAATACAGATGTTGTCATTGAATGAAGGAAGACACAAAATGTCAAGCTTATTTTCGCAGTTTCAGTTGTGGCCCACCTGATAAAGATGTCTGCTGTATACAATCAAAGACTGTTACTACGGTGACTGACTGAGGTAAACTGTAAGAGCACAGCGGAGCACCCTGTGCTGATTGACCAATATTCTTCCTTCCCTCTCAGTTTGGATGGGAGTCGACCTTATCATTTCTTTTCGCTGTGTAATCTGAAAACTCTCTGATTGTGTGTGTGTGTGTGTGTGTGTGTGTGTGTGTGATTGTGTGCGTGTGTGTGTGTGTGTGTGTGTGTGTGTGTGTGTGTGTGTGTGTGTGTGTGTGTGTGTGTGTGTGTGTGTGTGTGTGTGTGACGGAACCTAGGCTCCAGATGGCCCACAGTTTGCCTTGTGTCCTCTGCCTAGCGAGAGCAAGAGAGCGAGAGAGAGAGAGAGAGAGAGAGAGAGAGAGAGAGAGAGAGAGAGCGCGCGAGAGAGAGAGCCTGTTACTTAAACAAAGTGCCCTTCAGTGTGACTTCTGACAGCTGAAGTTCCCTCAGACGATGGTCCTTGCATTCTAAAAACCACGCTTGGCAACAACTCTATATGCGAGCCAGGTGCCCATTACACTCACACGGCTCTTTATATATTCATTTATAGCACCTCATTAGCATTTGTAATGAGGTGGCAGGGACATATCGCCCCCCCAAAGATACATGGCACAGTGGGTTGTATTGTTGGCTCAGATCTGACAGGAACCAGATACAGGAGCCATGAGGGCAACAGCAGCATATCCACAGTAGCCCTGGGTTCCAAATAAAAGTGTGGCGTGACCAGCACAAACTAGAGTTTCTCATCAGTTGCTGCCTCTACTTGCGGTTTTCTCCAGCAGCTACAGTGTTTCGAGTGATAAACAAGAGACTATTCTGCCTCGTGCCAAACCGACAATGCCATGGCTTGTTACATTACGATTATTTAGTGCCAACGTAGTCCTCACAGTGTAGCCGAATCACCAAGTTCTGAATGTGCGTGCTTAGAAAGAGGACAACCCCGCATGGCTGACTGAACAGAAAAGAGGGAAGAAAACACTGCACTGAAAAGACATCTGTATCAAATATGTTGGTAAATAACCAAGGCATATTGAGACGATTACGTGGTGACACAACAGCATTTTGCAAAGCCTGCCCAGAGTAGTCTCTACTGGTCCTAAATAAAGCAGCCTAGCGGAGATTTTCCCTCTAGCTTTAAGATGGATGGATCAACAGGCAAGGGGAAGTAGCCTACACAATCTTTAACGTTTAAACACCCTGTCTGAACATGTCAATATGTTAGACAGGAGTGAGATACAAAATAATGTTGAAGTTGTTGGTATCCTCGCTGAGTAACGGGAGCACTGTTTAACTAGAGCTAGCTAACGTTACAATGTATCAATGAAATCAAAGCACGTAGCCACCAGTAATGTTTCCGGTGTCTTATTTGCATATCTGGGGGGAAATTGTAACAAATGCACGTCACCTGGTGTAATTACTATGTCGTTACAATTGTGTCGTAGTACAGAAATAAACAGCACAAGCAACCCTGGTGATTTTTGAGCTGAAAACCCTCTGTTGTGTGCAAGGCGGCTAGCTACGTGGGGGAAGGGGATGCTGTAGCTGACGTCGATATAAGCGCTGGAGCTCAGTTCTTTTGTTAACACGAAAATAACATTGCATGCCAACGCGTGACCAATTAATCACATATTATCTTATCGATGTACACAACCACATGAAAAATGTCTGACTTACCCGATGGATTTACCGCGGCGGGTGTTGCCATATTGCCTCGATGGAAAACAAAATGCAGAAATGAAAATGACGCACAATTCAGGACGCCCTGGGAAAGACAATCCACTCAAGTGTTTGGCACGCAAACTCGATTCAGCTGCCTAGGACATTCGCATGCATTAGCGCTGAACGATACATGAAAACAGTCGACCGAAAACTTGTATCTTAAATTCGTTTACGTGGTAGTATGTTACAATTTCAAGCGTACAGACTGAAAAATGCAAGATGTCTGAAGGGTAACACCGCGAGACTTCACTTGAATTAATTAATACTGTATCCTAGCTTTAAGTCAAATTAGACTCAAAGAGGCATTAAGTCAAGCGTATTCGAGGTAGGCTCTGATGGAAACTAGACTGTTTTAAAATGTCTGTTTCTTTAAGGGGAAGGGGTCGTTTGTTTAAACAAGTGCACAATGGCAAATGCGCATTGAGTCGCTATCCAAAGGCGAACTATAATATTGCTGATTTGGCGCCGTCTTGTTCAGGAAAAATAGAATATTTTATGAGAAGTAACTACATGTCTTATTATAAGTTAAAGGGATAAGGGTCATAACTGTAAATTGAAAGCACGTCAAAGTCAGTTAATTTTAACTTAATGTCTCTGGGGGATTTTTTTCATTAATCAGTGAGTGTCCACGTGGAAATCAAAATTAGTCTATGAATAGATCTTCAAATAGGTCACATCAGTTTGATTCCTTAGCTCTCATCCCTGGCTGACAAGTGCCATTCCTGTAATAGTGTGTCTTTTTGTTCGACGGAATTAACTTATTGGAAGTTGTTGCTGGAAATACCAATTAGGCCTACTTTGGACAGCACAGCAGAATGAGTACTTTTGTGAACAGCAGACTGTATTAAGGCGGCTTACAGTTTTGTATTCATTTGTAGACAGTTTTTAAAGTTATTATTGTATTATGGTATTATTAGCTTTATGTTATTATATAATGGTACAGAATAACATCTTTGAGCAGTATTACAGGCATAGACGCTGTGTGTGGGGACAAAGAACTGTCATAATTATGCAAACAGTGTCAATAGTCTACTACTGAAGTGGACTGCAGGCGTATGGTTTTGTTTTACTTTGTAGACAACTTTTTTATTATATACAGTATATTATTAGAATTATTGTATTATAATAGTGCAGATAGAATAACATCATTGAGCAGCATTGCAGTCACAGATGCTGCGTGTGTGGAAATGGAGAATAGTGATGTAATTACCATTGGCTCGTTCGCAGGCTCTGCTGAGGGTAGTTGGGCAGCACAGCACTTGTTCCATTAGATTATACACACCCCATTAGTTTACAACAGGCTGCTGACAGGACCAACACACGGAAACGCACTTAATAAAGCTGATGGGAACTGAACGTGCTTTTATGATGTGTTTTCTTTTGAACTGATCTTTTCTTAAATCAAATTGGATAACACACTCGAGTGAGTCACAGTGGGTGTCTTGGTAGCACACTGGCAGAAACCTCTAATAGGCATAACTCCTATAAGTAATTATAAGACAAAGTTGATTTGGGCTTGGGCTTTTATGCCTTTTTGGCCCTTGACACTTATGTGCCACATATTTTAAAAATAATGATAATAAATAAATAAAATAGGCATTTGAAAATTTACAGCAAGAATGTGAAAAGTACGCTTTACTAGCAAATTATTCTAAATTTAAGAATGTGCACTTTTCCCATCCAGATTCTGATCTCATTTACACGTATTACCTCGAACATATTTCGGCCAGTCTCAGCTCTTGTAATCACTAGTGTGATTTAATATCACTCTAAACATTGGTGTACTTTCCTCAATCGAGTTCTTATACATAACCACTTCGATTAACTTAAATTCCAATACCTGGAAGACTGGGAGCGGTTTGTCTTCAGTGACCTCCTCCCACTTCACTTACCCCACCCCCAGCAGTAAGCTTACATGGTGTGGGGCACGTATATCGCTTTCCACAGTTGGAGCGGCTCAGCATCCTCCTGACATGCAACACGGCCCTCTGACATCACATACACAATCTGCAACCTCTTGGATATGTATCTGTTAATCCAGACCAGGCCTGCCAACAGAGGGGGGCAAAGGGGTATGTTGTCCAGGGCCCAGGTAGATAGGGGGCCCAGAAGTGGGTCCCCGTTACATTGTATGTATTGGGTAGGGGGCCCTTTTAGATTACCTTGTCCTGGGCCCAGCGAAAGCTGTCAGCGGCCCTGATCCAGGCAGCCCGCCCCGTTGGCCACGACACGCTTTGCTACTCTCCAGTAGATTGTGTGACATTTAGTTGCGCTTTCCTGAAAACTAATTCCTAAACAAAATCATTTTGTTTGTGGTGTCAATTATATTGGTGACCCGAGGGCAAATATGGAGTTCTAGGATTTATTATTATTTTGTTGTTATTACATGGTTGTGCACTAATTTGTATTAAGGACTATGCGCTGCCCTGTTTAAATGGCATAGCTTGGGGCACTTGGGGCATCTTGTTTTGTCCACTAGATAGGAAAAATAAGAGAAAAATAATGAGCTATATTGAAGAATATGGGTCAACGATGGTACATAGAAAGCGCCCCAGTCTAGAAAAGGGGGAGTTCAAAGGAGGCTCTTTGGTCCAGGGATGCACTGGCCATCTAGCATAGCGGGTATTTCCCGGTGGGCCCTGCAACCTCAAGGCCCCCTATTTTCAGAAATGTAAAATATATATATATATAGGCTATATATATTTTACATTGCTGAAAATCGGGGCCCACAAGGGTGCAGGGCGGACTGGTGAGTCAGTTCTGCGCCGCTAATTATGAGGGGCCCCTTTAAGCCAAAAGTGACCGGGCCCTCCCAGTCCAGCCCTGTTTTGGTCCATTGTATCATGCTGAAGTTGGAGAGGACGCAGCTGTTGGTCAGAGCAGACAGAACAGAAGCCGATGAAGGGTTTACCAGCTACAGTGATCTTATGAGAACTAATCTCACCAGTAACTATACATGGGGTCACCGTGTTTACAAACACGATGTGAGGAGGGGCAAG
>NC_085878.1:24421001-24423501 GCF_034702125.1 Engraulis encrasicolus
ACTACCGCATTTACATGACAGGGCCATTAACACACAAAGTCTAGTATGTCACATAATTGATTTTCAGTAATACTGTGCTGTGCTCCACTTTCCAAAAATGTTTTAATTTCCGAGGTAATATAATTCGCCAAAGCAGGAGAAGCCATGGGCATAGACCCAAAACCACTTAGAAGTTCATTTGCCTCGCCTGATGTCCAAACCCAAGGTAATTAATTTGTGAGAAATGATCCAATGAAACACATTATCTTTTCATCTGTTTCGCCTCCGCTTCTATTTAGCTTTTCCTATTTTCCTCCGTCTTCACACATTCATTCACTTTCAATCAGCACAGCCAGGAGATGCTTTCTTAAATGAGTTTGTAGCGACAGTAGAGTGAACAAGACAATAGATAACATCAACCTTTACACGCCTTTGCCGTGACAAAGATGTATGTCTCAACAACGACCGTCACAGGAATGCTCTTTATTATCTTAGAATGAATTGTTGCTTTCCCCCTACAAACAGCAGCAGCTTGTGCTCCTAGCACAGTATACTCTAGTTAGTATCTGAGAGCACCATGCAGCCACCAGGGCCGGATTAGGACTCCATGGGCCCCTGGGCCAGACAACAAATAAGGCCCCCCTCCATGGGTGTTGCTAGTCTATAAAGACGTGTTTGCACACCTCTGTAGTTGGGCAGGTGCATAGCATGTTATTCCAGCGGGGTTGTCAGTCAAGTACTTAGGTCGGATGACCGAAACGTTGTATTAAAGTCTGCTGGTGGAATGGTTAGTGTGCGGGATTTCTTTGCACTTTTTGCTTGCAAAGAGATGCTTGCAACAAATGCTTGCACTTGTTGCTTGCAGGCTTCCAGGCCAGATATTAGAGATCCTATGTTGTTGTTGGGGGTTCGGGGGTATGTCCCCAAAGAATATGTGAAAATAGAGTTGCTGCTATAAAAGTGTGATTGTACAGCAATATGAAAAAGAAAATACAGAGGCTTGGCCTTTAGGGCCCCCTTAACTCTTGGGGCCCTGGGCTTGGGCCCGGTTGGCCCATGCAGTTATCCATCCTTTGGCAGCCACTCGAGACTGTAGCTCAAGTGGTGTCTTCACAATGGCCCAGCCAAGGCTCCAGCATCACCACTATTGTCAGTTCAACAAACTGTTACTACTCCCCATTTGCTGAAAAACATGAGCATTTGTGGTGACGGGAAGCAAGTCAATAGGACAATAGAATTGGCTGACTGTAGACAACACACAAGGGGGACTCTGTAACGGCTCCTCAGTCGATGATAGAAATCCAGCACAAATGCAGCAGCCATCAGCTGTAGAGAAGGAGACTACGAGTCTGGTGTGTGTGTTCTCCTCACTTAGTGTCAGAGAGGAATTGGAAGACGGGGGGAGTGAGGTGTTGGGTTGGTTGACATCCGAGGTGTGAGTTAAGGAGAGAGATGTATGCTGTGTTTATGTTTGTGCTTATGTTTTTGTGGTGTGAGAGAGAGAGAGAGAGAGAGAGAGAGAGAGAGAGAGAGAGAGAGAGAGAGAGAGAGAGAGAGAGAGAGAAAGAAAGAAAGAGAGAGACAGACAGACAGACAGAGAGAGAGAGAGATAGACAGAGAGAGAGAGAAGGAGAGCCAAGGCGAGGTGTGAAACTATCAGTGATGGGGGAATCAAGTGAGAGCCAGGGGTGAAGGGGGAGGAGAGGAGGGGTAATGCATTCCCCACAGCGTCTGTTGGCATGCGGAGCGGACCACAGATCAGTATCAAGATCAATGGCCTATTTAGACTTGATTATGGCAATGTGTACAGACACCTCTGCCCGCCCTGTCGGGTACTCCAAGTGATCTCTGCTGTCAAGGGTGCTGTGACATATTAGGACCACTGACGGAAGACTCCCGTTGCCCAAGGAGTTTCTCTTTAATACTGTTGACAGCTTCCTTTGCACAGGGTGCCAGTTGCCACCGTTTGCCTCTTTCTCCCTCGTTACCTGCATCTCCACCATGGCCGTAACTACCATTGAGGACACAGAGGTCATGTCCTCTGTATTTTTTTCAATAATGTAAAATGTATCTATGATGAAAATCGATATACAAAGTATGATCAACAATGATAAATTCAGTCTGTATACGCCACCCCCATTTATCCTCAAGGCAGTGATTAATGAAAACAAACTCAAGAGTTTGACTGAAGTGTTTGAAGCATTCTAAATGTACAGTATGCAGTACAGCACGCAGTATTTGACCCCGGTATTTGAAAATGTCTGGTTACGGTCCTGATCTCCACAGCTGTTGACGGCAAGCGTTACTCCGTGATTAGTTGGTTTCTATCCCAGTATCGGCTTGGCAGCATTTTGAAAAAAAGCAAAAATTCAACGGCTGGTGATCGCTTCCATTTCAGGTCGATAACCTTACCCCTGACTAATTAATACCAACGATCATTTAAAATGGATCACGCGGGGGTTGGTAGGGTTGATGGTGATGATCAAATTGCTTCCGAATTAAAGTGAGCTGTTAGGTAATC
>NC_085878.1:24431001-24436001 GCF_034702125.1 Engraulis encrasicolus
GCCAGTCATGGACAAGCGGTTAGGGCCTCAGACATATAGTCCAAAGGTAGCAGGTTCAACTCCTGCCCCTCCAGGTTGGGGGGGGGGCGGGGGGCAATTAACCAGTGCTCTCCCGCATCCTCCTCCGTGACTGAGGTCATCTTAGCATGGTACCATTTGGGGCTGCCCCCTTGCACGTGTGAGGCATACGGGTAAATGCAATTCCGTTGTGTGCAGTGTCCTGTGGAGTGCTGTGTCACAATGACAATTGCAGTTGGAGTTTCCCAGTTGGGCTTGCACTTCACTTCACTTCACTTCACTAGTTAGAGGTTGTGATAGTGTTCCAATGCACCTCTGCAAAAGGCACTGTACTGCCTGTACTGTGACAAGCCAAGGTACACAGTATACTTCCATTTCTTTGTGTGTTCTTGAGGTTTTCTGTAAGGGGACCAAGTGTCTTCAATCTGACAAACTTTGGTCGATGATGTTATTCCTATCCTGCACCAGTGAGTACCACCAACTGTTCTGTGTGTGTGTGTGTGTGTGTGTGTGTGTGTGTGTGTGTGTGTGTGTGTGTGTGTGTGTGTGTGTGTGTGTGTGTGTGTGTGTGTGTGTGTGTGTGTGTGTGTGTGTGTGTGTGTGTGTGTGTGTGTGTCTGCGTGCGTGCGTGCGTGGGTGGGTGCGTGGGTGGGTGCTTGTGTCTGTCTGGCTGTCCCTGACTTTCTCTCTCTCTATCACACACACGCAGGCACGCACGCACGCATTGTGCCATATTGTGTTATCTGCACACTCAGCGGATGCCATACTTGTAGCTCTCAGCCAGTGCCCTCTCTCTCTCTCTCTCTCTCTCTCTCTCTCTCTCTCTCTCTCTCTCTCTCTCTCTCTCTCTCTGTCTCTTTCTATGCCTGCGATTAGGCAGTAAATCACAGTAGGCAATTATGAATATATGCTCTGCGTCGCACGGGATCAGAGCCTGAATGATAACGCGCAACGAGAGGCATTTATATGTCCCTGGTGGGAGGCAGGGCCACTAACAGGTCTGAGGGCTCGGGACAAACTCCCCGGATAGGACCCCGAACCCAATATATACAATGCAATGAGGACCAAATTCTGGGCCCCCTCTCTCCATGGGCCTGGGACAACTGACCCATTTGTCCCCACCTGCCGTCGGGCTTCCCTGTGTGGGGGAAAGAATAAGGTTCAGGGGTGGGGGTGCTTAGACTGATGAGAGTGCATGGTCAAAAGGGGAGCCCACTCCAGGCATTAATTTTTACACACAGTTAGCGAGCGCAGCAGAATGCCAGCACAGTTAAATTCCGCAGTGTTAACTCATCACATGTAGCAGTGTTAAATTGGACTCCCTATGTGTTGAATTAAGTCTTTCAAAGAGCAAAGAATCAACCCCCACTCACAGTAAGCTCTGATTCCCAGGATTGCCCACCCCCCTTTCCTTCCCGCCAACTCTAGTCACCCCCACATCACAACTCCCACTGTAAACCCTCTGCTTGACACCCCCCCACCCCTCCCAAAAAAACACCAACACCATTACCCCCCACCCCCACCCCACACTCTCCTGATGCACCCTCTGCCCTCTGAAATCTTCTGCTACTTGCCCCCATGCCACACAGCAATCTCCTCACCACATCCAGCTCTATCCAACAATATTAGCACAGAGTGCCAACCTCGTGCCCCCTCACGCCAGTCAACCTACTCCCACACCACTGGCCCAGTGCCTCACTGCAACCCACCACACCCTACCCGCCACCATAAAGCACACCAGGACCAGTCTCCCTCCTCCCAAAAATCATTGCCCATTCCTTCATTTCCCCTCTGAGGAACAATTAAGTTGTTCTACGTACTCTACCAGTCATCTTCTCCCCACACCACCCTACTGCCAAGATCTCCTCACCACCCCGTCTCACCCTATCCAACAAAATAAGCACAGACCCTCAACCTCTTTACCTCCATTGCTAGTCAATATCCCCCAACACCACCACTACACCTTACCCGCCAGTCACTATGTATACACAGTACAAACACCAGAACCACCCCCACCCCCCTCCTCCTCTCCTCTTCCTCATGCCAGTGAACAACCCCCCCCCCCCCCCCCGCACCCCACCCGCCACTGACTCTAACCACACCATGACTAACCCCCATACTCCCAAACCTCCCGCCTCATACCAGTCAAGTTCTCCCACCGTCACACCACTGCCACAACCTCACCATCCCATTTCCCCCTAGAAGCACAGGCCCCTACGCCTGGCCTCAGTCCTGCCCCATGCCAGTCAACTTCCCCACCACCACTGCCGCAGAAATTGACTACCACCACACCTCTTCCATCTCCACGACCAGCTCCCCCCTCCCTCATGCCAGTCACAAATGTACACCACCACCACTGCCGCAGAAATTGACTACCACCACACCTCTTCCATCTCCACGACCAGCTCCCCCCTCCCTCATGCCAGTCACAAATGTACAGAAATTACCAGGACCCCCCCCCCCCCCCCCCCCCCCCCCCCATGCCAATCCAGTTCCCCCCCCCACCCCTCGCCACTGCCCCAGTGTCTCACCCAGGGCTCTAGATTAACTCCAGCCAACTGGCCAAATGCTGGTGAAATTTCAATTTGGCTGGTAGAAAAGACCAACTTACTAGCCACTTTGACCACAACCCACAACACCCCATCCATCCCCAGCACTAGCCCGCTCTCCTCCTGAACCTCCCTCCACATGCCAGTCAACTTCCTTCTCCTCACCTCCACCCCCACCCCCACACCACTGCCCCGTCTCTCCTCATACATCAATATTTACGTGCTCGTCATGATGGATCAACAGCGCTGGGTGCCGGCCGGCCGACTGCCTGAGTGACTGACTGGGAGTTTTTTTGAGCGGAGTCACGGCTCCTCAGCGATGATTCATCATCTTAATTACAAGCCCAAAGCTGCCACGCATCGCCATTTATCACCAGCCACTCACATGCCATGCGCTGGCGTGCTAGGGTTGGTGTTGAGAAACACACACGCACATAGTAGGCACAAACGTATGCACTATACATATACACATGCATGCACGCAGGAAGAGAGGGGGGCATTTTTGGGTCCATATTACATTGTTTCAGGTGACTTGGGACCAGTACAGCGGCCCTGCACACACATGCACGCACTCACACACACACACGCACAGCACACGCACACACACACACACACACACACACACACACACACACACACACACACACACACACACACACACACACACACACACACACACACACACACACACACACACACACACACACACACACACACGTGCTGGTTGTCTCCGCACCCATGCCAAGTTTTCACAATCCTCCTGAGATTCTCATTCTCGATTTCATACCCCACTGGCACCCAGCGAAGTTTGTCTTCTTAGGCACAGCATGTTATCTTCACTGTGCCTGACAGCCTGCAACAAGGCCAACCTATTAGTAGTACGTAGTAATAATAATGACATATCATGTCTAGAGATTTAAATTCACATGGTTTTTATTTCAGTCAGATGTTCGGTTCACTCTGCCTATTTGCTATTTGGACACGCTCCTGAACAAATTCAAATTCAAACAACTCGAAACTTGTCTCACTTGACTTTGTAATTCTTGTATTTGATATATTAATTCATTATTAGCAATGGGTTTCAGAAGAAGAAGTGTAGTATTACTGCAAGTGGCAGAAGCTCTCTGGTTTCATTTCACTTCGGTTCATTTCATCATTCGCGGCGATAACAGATCAAAAAATGTTTCTTTTATAACGGAATCTCTTTTTTTTAGCAAAGCACTGAGAGTGTATGAGAGCAGCTGCACAGTGAAGTGCATTTGCTTCGATACGTCAAGTTAATTTCAAGATGAAAGTGTCCCTCTTCTGGAGTGTTCGGTTGACAGAGGCAGCGGTAATTCTCCATTAAATTGCTAATGGTGTTACCAAGGTTACTGTTGCCTCAGTCCTTGGGAGGCCAATGATTGCTGTTCAGTAATAAGAAGGTTCAACTGTTAGTGCTGCACACATGCATGTAGTTCACCCACGTCTAGACACACACACGTCTAGAGACACACACCTCTAGACACACCTACGCATGCACGCAGGCACGCACGCACACACATACTCTCTCTCTCTCTCTCTCTCTCTCTCTCTCTCTCTCTCTCTCTCTCTCTCTCTCTCTCTCTCTCTCTGTTGGAGAGACATGCAGACAGTCTGAGATAATGAGAGAGAGCAAGAATTTGAGTGTGGAGATGAACAGAAACACAAAAGTATAAGGATTTAGAAGATTGGTTGTTAGTGTGATGCAGTATGCAGTGATTCTCCCCCCCCCCCAAAAAAGAAGTGCTGATTCGGGAAATGGTGAGCTTTCGCCGCAATCCCAAAGGTGGACCTTCAAAAGGGGACTCGTTCACACTCAGCTCTCCTGCTGAGGCGCATTATTAAATGAGATTATTTTTCTCTCCAGGTCCCTTTAGGCTTCCAGGGCCGCTCCTGTCAGCCTCTGTGTGTCCGTCGTCAAGGGGAGAGGGCTGCAGCCTGCCAAAAAGCTCCATTTCCAGGGGTACAGCAAGGTTGCCAGGGTCCCACAGAGTCTAGACAGCCCTGCAGCCCTGAGCTGTGCTTAGCTGATGGTGTGATGGTGTGTGGTGGTGACTAACTTAAAGCTCCAGTGTGTTAGACTTTCCTTCCCCCTTCTCAAGACTTGTTATAGGGCTTAGAAGTGATACATCGATACCCACTGCTGTTGCTCGAGCTGGGAACAAAGGGATCAGTTGTCCCAGGTCCAGAGAGAGAGGGTCCCATTTGGTCTCCATAACGGCGTATGTATTGACTGGGGATGGGTGGATGTTGACTAACTTAAAACTCCAGAGTTTCTTTCCCTTCCTAAGGCTAGGACGTGATAAATTGATACCTATTACTACTTGCTGTTGTTTGAGGGTGGAATTTTGGATTGCCAGAGACCATCACCCTGTATGCACTGATGGTATCATACAATACTATTAGGTGACA
>NC_085878.1:24441001-24443501 GCF_034702125.1 Engraulis encrasicolus
ACCCCTGGATTACAGTGTTGCTTAAGGTTTTGCTTTGGGCAACTGACAGCTCATTTCGACGAAGCAATGCACATCGACAGCACACCGGCATTTGTCAGAGTATCATGCTGATTATGAGGGCATGTCTGTATCAAAGATGCCCAGCCAGGTTCAGGAGTTTCACCATCCCATCAGCAGGCCTCTGCTTACCATGCAGCGTAGCCGCCGGAACGTGGGATGGAATTGATCCGCTGCTTTGTTTTTAACAAGCACATTGAACCCTATTGACCCCCTTTGTAAGAGAGCTGTGTGCTCTTGTTTCATGAGCGTAGTGAGAAGATGGTTTGGAGTAGATCCATAGAATGGAAGGCCGGGAGGAGAGGCCCTACCGTGGCATAAACGGTAGGGCACTCGTTTGCTATGCGGCCGACCTGGATTCGGTTCCCGGCCTGGGTCTTTTGCCGACCCTTTCCTGTCTCCCTCCCCCCACTCACTTCCTGTCATAACCTCCACTGTCCTGACAAATAAAGACAAAGAAGCCCATATATATATAAACGAAGGCCAGGAGGAGAGGGGAGGGGAGGATAGAGGAGGTGGGACCAAGAATCAAGCAGCACACACACACATACACACACGCACACACACACACACAGGTCCAATACCAAGACCTCCAGGCCAGCTCCTCAGGCTTGCAGTCAGTCACATATTAAATGCACATTATAGCACTTGTTGCGCCGTGCTGCACAGGGATCTATCTGAATATGACTGAGCAGCACCGAGATCAATGCAGAGCACTGACATTTGCCATCCACTAAAAAAACATCAGGAGCCATATATAGCTGTGAATACATTAGCTCCTATCACACAGGGGGCAGGGAAGGCAGTGGGCCTACTGTACAGTGGAGTCAGTAGCAGGGACCCTGGCAGCTTTGGCAGGGCTCGGGACAAAGTCATTTGAAAGCCCCCCCCCACTCAATACATACACTGTAATGGGGACCGCTTCTCCCTGGGCCCGGTACTACTGACCCCTTTGTCCACAACTGACAGCTTCCCTGCAGTAGAAAGGTCATTGTTGGGGTGTCTGTGCTGCCAGGAGGCCTCACTTGAGGTCTGCCCTTCTCTTCTTCTGCAAGGAGTCTCTGCTTGGCCAAGAGTGTTTGTGTTGTGCCAAGGGTCTTATCGTTTGACCTCGTCCGTCTGTCTCACTGTCTCTTCCACCAACAGTTTTCACATGAGGTTTGTCTCTTCTTTAATCTCAGAATTGCCCTTCTGATTGCGGGGAGTTTGTGTTGTGCCAAGAGTCTTTAAGTCTGGGTCTGTCTTTCTGTGTCTGTCTCTTTATCTTTCTGTCTTACTTTCTTTCTTTCTTTCTTTTTTTTCTTTCTTTCTTTCGCTCTTTCGCTCTCTCTATCTCTCTCTCTCTCTCTTTTTCAGAGGATCATGTGACATTTGCCATTTTATCTGAGGGAGGTCTGCCCTTCTCATTCCAGGGTGTTTGTGTTGAGCCAAGAGACTTTGACTTGTGCCAAGTGTCTGACAGTCCACACGTGGGGTTCATCTTTTTTTTTAAACACATCTCAAGTTTTTGTTGTGCCAAGAGTGAGCTGCTACAATATGTGACCACACTGACCATTGGAGACTGACCTTCACTTTCACCTCGGCCAGATTCTAGCTAAGAGTTATTGCATGAAGTCTGTTTATCTTTTGCCTTTCTCCCATTCACATAAGGACTGTTAATGTAAACCCTGTACTTTTGTCTGTCTGTCCCTCTCTTACTCTCTCTCTCTCTCTCTCTCTCTCTCTCTCTCTCTCTCTCTCTATCTATCTATCTATCTATCTATCTATCTATCTATCTATCTATCTCCCCCCTCCCTCAGCTCGGGGCTCAGGATGGTTTCCTCCGCGGCGGCCTGCTTCCGCGAGCACAGACAGCAGCGATGGAGACGACGCCGGACCCCGAGTTCGTGGACGTGGACAAGGGCCTGACACTGGCCTGCATCGCCTTCCTCTGCCTGCTGCTGGTGGCCATGATCATACGCTGTGCCAAGGTCATCATGGACCCCTACAGCGCCATTCCCACCTCCACCTGGGAGGAGCAGCACCTGGACGACTGACCCGGCCTCACCGCATTCAGGCCGACTGAGAATCATGCCGGTGCCCGTTCCCGCACCTAATTGCGAACTGCCCGTCATGTTCACGCCACAGATTTTAGCGTTCGCGAACCAGAAAGTTGTTTTGCAATGCAAATCGCAAAATACTATGTTTTTCTCCGTGCACCGTGACGACAGCGTGGCCGTCAGCATGTTCATCAGGGTAACACAGTCACGTGCGGAAAAAGTCCAGAGCCTGGTATGAACTCGGGCGGTTCGCAGATAAGCCCTTTAGTGCCGAACGTAACTGGTGCGGGCACCGGCACCGGCTCCGTTCTGGTCGGCCTGAAAGCCCTATCTGAGCCACGTGCACAGTCCAATGGAGGTCCAGGTCAGGGGCTGGCTTCAGGTCTTTATCCTTGTCCACACAA
>NC_085878.1:24448501-24451001 GCF_034702125.1 Engraulis encrasicolus
TGTGGTGTGATGTGCCAGAGACGGTATTAAATACCATCTCTGGCACAGCACAGCGAATTGTGCTGTGTTGTACTGTACCATGCCAGACTGTACTGTTCTATACTGCGCTGTACTCTCCTCTGCTGTGCTGTACAGCATTGCGGTCTGCTGTGCTGTTTCTGCCTTGCTCTTATGTGCAGACTTGTGTAGACTTCAGTGTGCTTTGCGCGCCGACTGGAAAAGTACTGCAGTCCCGCGCCGTGACGAAGCAGAGCTGGAGATCAGATAGTGTCACATCCAGCAGCGCTGGGCTGGGAATCTGACAGCTTAAAGATCCTCCTCGTGGCCTCTTGTATGGGGGAGAAGTGCAGCCAATTAAAGCACTTCGTGGGACTCAGAGGTGAGTGACTTGTCTGACAAGTGTGTGCGGACAGGGCCGCACACTGAATGGGCCCCCCCACACAATACATACAATGTAATGCATTTCTGGGCCCCCTCTCCCCCTGTGCCCGGGACACCTGACCCCTATATCCCCCCATGTCAGCATCTCTGTGTGCGGATGTACAGATTGTGTGGAGTGCCACAGGGTGTCGAGGTGTGTGTGTGTGTGTGTGTGTGTGTGTGTGTGTGTGTGTGTGTGTGTGTGTGTGTGTGTGTGTGTGTGTGTGTGTGTGTGTGCGCGCGCGTGTGCATGTTACACTCTTTTCAGGCCCTCCATTGCTCCTCGATGGACCTCTCTCTCCATAGCGATTTGGGGTGCTGGTCTTTCGCCCAATTAAAGGCTTTAAAAGCAGACATAAAAGTGAGGGGCACCTCTTATCCCAAACTTGTGAAGATGTGCAAAGTGTAGAGTAGGGGCTGAGTTACACTCTTGTACTGTAGGTACACCAGGGCTGCACTGGATCAAAAACATGACTGAGACAAGACTGACACAACATTTTTAGTCATCTAACATGAGCTATTTTGACTGCAGCAGCCAAAATGCTTTGTTTCATTATTTTCTCAAGGGTTTTTTGGGTCTTTTTCGACTTTATTTTGATAGGACAGTGTGAGAGGTGGACAGGAAGCGAATTGGGAGAGAGACGGGGAGGGGTCGCAAAGGACCTGGGCCGGGAATGGAACCCGGGTCAGCCGCATGGCAGGCGAGTGCCCCACCGGTTGGCTACGGCAGGGAACAAAATGCTTTATTTACATCTGACTATTTCAGATATAGGCCTGCTGTCCTCAACAGTCCACCAGGCAAATGCCCTGTACGCCATATGGTCAATCCAGCCATGAGGTACACTGTTCAGTGGCTCCTGGATGTGACGTTTACCCCCACTGGGATTTTTTGGGGAGTCTTGTCCTTCGCCCTCCGCTGGGCACAAGACGCAAGTCCGAGTGCATGTCTAAGCGTGATAAAATAGCACCTTTGGTGGAAGGAGACTTTTTAGGGTTGTTTTTTTTTGTTTTCAAGAGAAGAACTGACATTTTGGGCACAGATTGTCCCGTGGTAGAAGTCCGGCAGTTCCTGAATCAATCAAGTCAAAAGGCCTGTGGGTTCATTCGGGGTTGATTTAAATGCAAGCTCCCCTGCATGCCATTTTCTTGGCAGTACAGAACACATTTCAATTAGGACATCATAAAGGTTTGTTTGTTGTTGTTGGGGGGTGGTGTAAATTATATTAATGTGCTACATTTCTACTCAAGTTTCAAATGTTCACCGTATGTGGTGCCTTGTTTGCCTAGTTACCACCAGACCTAATCACAAGTGAGATTAGGTCTGGGGACCTGCCTACTGTAAATTCCGTAGGAGGCAGAATACTTGGCTATTATGACACACTTAGAGATCGAAACGATTGTGTAAAACTAAAGGCAGTATGGGAGTTCCCAGGCTAGTGCCTTGCTGATACCATGCGATTATCTAACATACTGCATGCATGTCTATTCAAAACAAACTTTTCACCATCTGTACCATGAGAGTAATGGTGGAAGTGAAAGAGCTCCACAAACATGCTGATAGGCTTCTCTGCCCAAAAGTACTCGCTTAGGCAAGGAAAATTTTTAAACCTCTTTCAAAATGGGTGTATGAAGTTGGCAGACGGAGGGAGACAGGGAGGAAGCAGCTGGCTGGCTTTGTCTATAGTCTCTCAGAAGCTCCAGAGTAGAGATTATATTGCTTACATTTCACTATAATCACTTGCTAAAATTGCCTCAAATGGAGCCGATTCAATAATGCATGGGTTTTAAATAGTAATTGGAATACCCATGCCATAAAACAACACTTTAAATCATTTTCAAATGAAAGGACGTTTTTTAAAAAAAAGAAATGGGGACACTTAAATAATTAATGCCCCACTTTTTCCACCACCAGTACTGTCTGGATATAGTTGCTACTGCAGTGCTTGCTGTGCATGCAAATGCAAATGTCTTCAGAGAATTTTCCATCCAATACCTGTCCAGCCAACATCAAAAGTGCTACAGCTTGAATGGTAGTGGTGCCTCGCAGGCACTGTTATACTTTAGTCTGGGCTTCCCCCCC
>NC_085878.1:24463501-24466001 GCF_034702125.1 Engraulis encrasicolus
AAATGAATATACATGTGTATTCATTTTTTTTATTATTTGGATTATTATTATTATTATTATTTTTTAATAATCTCTTTACAATTATGTTCCTTACAGGTCAAAAGGTAAAACGCTGAGCTGGAAAGCTGGACAGAGCTGGGAAAGGTGGGGTGGGGGTTATACAAGTCCATGATATTAGACTCTACTCCCTCATCACTCTCTGTATGAGTGCGGGAGTTGAGGTGCTTTACCTGGACAGCATTAGGCACCACAAAGGGCATGAGGGCCTCCATTGGCACAACCCAGGGGGAGATGGTCGTCCCAAAGTTCTTGCCCAGGAACGGCCCCAAGGGCACATACTCCCACGCCTGGATGTCCCGAGCTGAAATGGGAAAATAAATATATATATTATATACATGAGTGAGTAGGAAAATGGCCCTGGTCGTGGCTCAAATGGTTATGGCAACGCACTGTTACACCAGAGACTCCGGCTTGATTCTGGCCTGAGGTCAATTTTTGGATCATTTCCTGTCTCTCTCTCCCATTGCCCTCTTGTCTTCTCTCAAATTGTCCTGTCCAACAAAGTCCCACAACATATCTTTTAAAAGGAGAGAATAGGCAAGTATAAATATATAAGTATATAACTAGACGTAAATTATTAAATTACACCATTTTAAAATATACTTATATATAAAAAAGAGCCAGTAAAGTGTCGGAGCCACTCAGCTGCAAACTCGTTTGCTTTCTCATTACACTGCAATGATGTGGAACTGAGCTGAGATCTCAATATACATAAGCTAATAAGGGCTGTCTGCAATCCCAAATCCAGCGGAACAAGAATCAGACAAGCACAGCCCGGTTTCCGAGTGCAAGGGGGAAACGGATAGGAATCTACCGTGACAGCGGCTCGATGCAGTCACTGATCTCATGACAATGTGTGTGTGTGTTGCAACACTAGTTATCAGCAGTAGGCTACACAGAACTTAACTAAGTTTGGTTGAATACTGGCCATTGCAAGCATATATATACCTATATCCAGGCAAAAGACCTCACTAATAAATGGTGTAGTAGAGAGAAGAACATCCAAAGCACACTAACATAGTAAAAACGGTCTATTGTAATGCATAACACAGCATTTCGTGTCTTCCCCAGAACCATCCTCCTAATTACCTAGCATTAAGGCTGTGTCGCATCACTGTGAAGCTATGTTTTGAAAGGTTTCATATCGAATCGTAGATACATTCAAAACACGCTACTGAGCTGCGCCACTCAAGTAGCAGCAACATCAATTTGGTGGAGATGGCTCATTGCCAAGCCTAATTGCTTGAGAAAACGAAGTTTGAAATCTCTTTTTAATTTTGTTTAATCTGAAGAAGCCTCACTCATGCACACACCACAGTGTGCATGTACTGTATACGTGTGTGTGTGTGTGTGTGTGTGTGTGTGTAGGTGTGTGCGTGTGTGTGTGTGTGTGTGTGTGTGTGTGTGTGTGTGTGTGTGTGTGTGTGTGTGTGTGTGTGTGTGTGTGTGTGTGTGTGTGTGTGTGTGTGTGTGCGCGCGCGTGTGTGTGTGTGTGTGTGTGTGTGTGAATCTTGAGCTTGAGCAAAATGTCAAATATGCTGACGGATGATAAGATGTGATGAAAAATAATATTTAGAGGAATGAAAAATGCAGGGCCTGCAGTGCATGAATATTAGACAGTCTGGGCTCGCGCACATGGATTCATTTTTTTTTCTTTTTCTCTCATAGAGAAGTTCACTTTCTTCAGCGTCCTGTAACCTGAGGTGTTTTTCATTTCCGCGGATGCTTACCGATAGGGCCATAAAAAAGCAATATCGGCTGCTGTGCTTGAGCGGGATGCCATTGTGTGTTTGGAGGCGACGGAATAATAAAAGAAATTGACAGCACTTGTTACTCAGAGATGCCACTTGGCACGGCGAGGGGAGAGGGTGTAAATCACGGCAGGTCCAGCTCAAATACCGACCGACCGACCATCCAGACAGGTCTCGCTCGGCATTGATCTATCGCGAAAAAAGTCTCCCACCCAGACCATCAGGATGAGGTATATTCATTTTTATATATCTTAAAGAAAAAAGAGGAGCTCCTAAAGTAGGAAAGGCAAGGTGTTCTATTTCAGAAGAGAAAAGAGGCAGGCCACATTCCCCCGATGTCAATCGGTTCTATCCATTTCCATAGAGATTGCTTGTGTCTGAAGTCCTATTTGGGGCGTGATCTATTAAGCGTGCACCTTGGGTCATTCCTTGCATATCAAGGGTATAACAGCAAAAGAAGAAAGGTTCAGCTACCGTACTTCAAAAGGCAATATGTCTAGATGAAGGGAGGGTGATATTTGGAATCGATTCGAAGAAAGAAAAAAGAAAGGAAGATAAAAACCGTGAAGTGGTAGTGTTTTTTTTCCTTCTTCCTTTCCTTTCCTTCTCCTCTCTTAAGTCCGTTTGAACTCTTGAGAGTCGCTGTGATTCACTGTTATATAATTTCAGCGCACGGGGACGTGAGCTAG
>NC_085878.1:24471001-24541001 GCF_034702125.1 Engraulis encrasicolus
TGCCACCCATGACCAAGGCACTTAATTAACCCCAGCCAACCGGCCAAATGTGGGTTAAATTTCATTTTTGGCTGGTAGAAGAGACCAATTTACTAGCCACTTTGATCCATTATTGTGTTTGGCCTAGTAAGGCTTCATCCACTAGCTATTTTGGCTGGTGGTGAAAAATGTTAATTTAGGGCACCTGGTTTGCAACTGGTTAAAGGCAAATCCATTTGTTTTAAACTTGCCCAGAGTCTACTACCTCCAGGGTGGGGGAAAGCAGAGACATCGCCCTCTGTGGTAAATGGAGTGTAGTACAAGGGGATGGTTTACCATGCCATTGCTCACCCTCTTGGCAGCCGGGAAAAAAAGAGCCTGTCCCAGGAAACCTTACAAGCAACAATGAGCAGAAAAATACAACTGTTCCCTGTGCAGCTAAATCATTACAGCTACCTCTGATGTAAAATCAATCCAAAAAATCATTCACAAAGACCATGAACAAAGGCTAAAAATGTGAAAATACCTCGAGACAAAAACTAAGTGTCCTTTTCCAGGTTTTTTTTTTCAACAGCCATAAAAATTGGCAGTGAAAAGACCACCTGAAAATCCTGTGCTTTCATCTATTCAAACCTGAGTCAGGACAAGCCAAGCCACACACACACACACACACACACACACACACACACACACACACACACACACACACACACACACACACACACACACACACACACACACACACACACACACACACACACACACACGCAAGTTCATCTCGCTATACCTCACCCATGAAAAGCCTACAGCTAATTTTCTACACGTTGAGGTCAGGCTAATTACTTATGAAAGAGCTTTCGCACCAGTTAGGCATGAGAGCGTTCTCCTTCCCACGGAACATGATCCCAACGTTTGTGGCATGGTCCCTGGAAGAGTAGAAATCTGTGTAGTCTCCTGGGAATGGGAAGAAGAGGAGGAAAGGAAGGGGAAGAGCAACAAAAAGGTCAAGAGAAACTCCACAGTGTCAGAACACATGCACTGGTACAGAACTACACGGCCCCATGGCAACTATGTTGCTAAACATAGAAAACCTGTGGTGGTGGTGTGGGGTGGCCCGGTATTGTCGGCTCATATGGGGAACAGTGCCCTCGTGTGTTCAGCGGTGTAAATGGCATGGCTAATTTTCCACCTGGTTCAACACATCCTATTTAATTTGACATGACTTTGCGGATTACTACTTTAAAATTGAATCATGCCGCATTAATAAATTGTGTCAAGTTAATGATTTAAACACAGTAGGCATTTTGTTCAAAACCCTATATGAAACAAGTAAAATCATGATTTGCTCTGAGCTTGGCAATAGGGTATTCCAGGAGAAGTAAATTGAACGAAAGAAAGACATAGAATCAGGGTCTTTTACCCTGAGGTAAACCACGGTCTATGCAGAGCCTCTCACTCATAACTGTCATGTCAGCCAAGATACAAAATGTCAGCTATGTTCCAGACTCACCTATTTCAGCAGGAAGATGCATCATCACATTACTCTGATGCACAAATGCTCTGGGGAGAGAGAGAGAGAGAGAGAGAGAGAGAGAGAGAGAGAGAGAGAGAGAGAGAGAGAGAGAGAGAGAGAGAGAGAGAGAGGGGTAAAACAAGTGAAACAAGTACAAGTGGCTGAGGACTATTCCACATATTGTAACCAAAAATGGACAATGCAACAAAAACATTTCAACCACATATTGCAACCAAAAATGGACAATGCAACAAAATATTTTCAAGCACATAACTCAACAGAGCGAATTATGTGAATAAGGTAGGCTGCTAGTTTTATATTTAATAACAGTATCACTACAACCAAATTGTTTTGTGTGTGCTTGCTTAGTTTAATTGATTTAAAATTAGACCTAGATGTTTATTGGGGACGGTGGGGTGCCCTGGTCTAGAACGAAGGCCTATTACATTTTGAACTATGTCGAATGGCAGCATGAGGGCACAAGTCTCAGTGACATCTGGGGTGCATTCCAATATGCGCCTTTGCGTCCTCCACTTGTGCTTGTGGCCTCACGTTTTGCTGATGCCCCGGCTCCATGGAGAAAAAAAAAGTTTCCCCGCTGTCAGCCTAGCCAAATCAGCTTTAGACGGGACTGTTTTTCATTCACCATCCAGTTTGCAAATGAGAAAATGACTTAACAATTGAGCTTTTTTTTTGCGAGATATTGAAATATAATGCTGTTGTCAGTGATGTCATCATGACATATGACTTTATGGTGCGAGGCCACAAGCACAAGTGGAGGACGCAAGGTCGCATATTGGTGAAAAATGACGCAAATGTAAAAGGCCTTGATGTATTCCCGTGTTTTTGACTTACCTGCTCCTCAGTATGACGTCATCACGGATCGTACTCTCATTTGCAGACAGTAGTTTCTGCAGGTATCTTCTTGCTTCTTGCCAAGCCTCATGTCCCAAGCCCATAAAACCATTTAACGTTGGCTAAGGAATGAAAACATGGAGGGATTTTCGGCTTTTGTTCTATTTATAGTAAGTTTTATAGATGTATAGAGTTTTAGTATTAAAACAAATCTGTTTTAATCCTGCCTACCTGGTCAAACACATCCTGGTGCGTCGACAAGACTGGGCCACTGAAGAGGTGCTTTATCGCACTGACGTCCAACACTTGATCTCCAATAGCGACACCTATTCTGTGCCTTGGCTGTGATTTTTGAACATCCACATATATATAATTATACAAGTTAGTTACTTAAGTTAAGTCGATGAAATATTACGACCACACACTCATCCCAGCAGAGGCAACGTAGCTTTGGTAGGGTATGGCTAAAAGCATGCGTAAAATTATGAATGGAGACACGGGTCTCTCCAAGCAGCAAAGTTTTCCCAAATACTTACATTGTCCACCGTAGAGAAGATACCGTATGGCAAGTTGTGAAATGAGAAATCAGATTCTTCGTCTACTTTTATAAAAGACATTTTCAAGTTGCAGTTGTACTCGGGTATACTCTTCAAAGTGAGCAACAATGCGAGTAACCTCTTCCAGATGTTGACTGCTGCCATGCGCTGGGATACCGCCTCCAGAGGCAGAAGAAAGGACCAATCAGGCCGCCCCTCTTATATCCACCCTTTCTGGGCCCACAGTAAATAATGTAGAACGGGTTGCAAAATGACTCAGCAAAATAACTAGGCCTATAGGCTATAGGTTAACGCCCATATGGTTTAAATCTATTTAAAATGTCTAGGTTGAAAGTTATCAGTAATATGATCAGTTTTGAAGCTTACATAAGCTTAAGCTTCCAATTTAAAAAGGTATTATACCCAACAAATGTATTTTTAAACCCAATCATGTTCAGTTTTAAAGCTTATTACAACTTTTGTTTTTGCACAAAGACTATCTGGTGTTGCCGTCAAGATGCTGATTGTGAAAGGTCATTTACATAATTTGCCGGGGTCAAGCAGTTTATGTGTAAAACTTGATTTTTAAGTTTTTATTCAGATCAAAGCAGAGACAGTAAATAAACAAACATAAATACAGCACATTCACCTCAACCCATCCTGTGCACTCTCATAAATGAACTATATTATTTTTACACACACACACACACACACACACACACACACACACACACACACACACACACACACACACACACACACACACACACACACACACACACACACACACTTACACACACACACCATACAAGCACACGCGCCCGCACACATACACGCAAACACACACACACACACACAACCAACACTTGAGGTGGATACAGGCAAAAATCACCCAAAAACAACATCCAAACAAACATTTGTACAGAAAACCACACGCTCCTAAGTGACTAATAAAATAAACATTAATGAAAGGGTGATTTAGGGTGTTTGAGCACTTTTTCTCTTTCTCTATGCTGTCCATAATAACGAAATTGCAGTAATGCTCAGCATACATTCATTCATTGGAAGAGCATACAGTACAAAGGATGGAGGGGAAGGGGAAAAAAACCTTTTAGACATGTTTACATGCAATTTTTTTCTTTATAGAGAAGAACAGACACCAGAAAAGCACAGCCCCTCTAGTAAGTCTCACCACCATAAATGTAGCGCCCTATTCTTAACTCAACTTAAAATATATAACAATAATAATAATAAAATTGAATAATTTTGTAGAGGTCTATTAAAGATTTTTTTTTCTCACACAATCCACAATATTTTAAGGGAAATAAAATTTTGAGTAACAACAAAATAATAAACTGTAAAAAAAAAAAAAAAGAGTCATAATAAAAACTAACCAATAAATCAAAGAAGTGTTTTCCAGGTAGCATGCATGATTTAAGGGTGAGTAAATAGGAAATGGCTCAGGTTATCGTGAGCAAGTTCAAACTGTAAAGGGGAAAAAACAAGATGGGGTGGTGAGGTGAGGTGGGTAGGTAAAAACAAAAAATCAAAAAGAAAAATGGATGAAAGCGTCGGTAGTCCACGTGACACGCATTATTCCCTGGCACCCGCGACGATGACGATGTCGATGAGATGGCTCCTTAGATCTTCTGGATCTTCTCCCCGACAATGACGGGGTTCTCTTTCCTGATCTTCTCCGCTGCGTCCGCTTTGTAGTCAAAGGTGCATTTGTGAATGTCTGAGTAGCGGTGCATGCCGCAGAAGACGTTGCCGCATCTGCAGTCAAATCCTGAGGAGAAAACAAAGAAGAATAGAAGTATTTCAAGAGCTTTCCTGTAATTGGAACTGTTGCTGCATTCACCCTTGAGGCTGGTCTCATTCTTTCACAACAACAAAATACACTAGCCTGGTGTTCGCCTCAGTCATCGCTGTATTTGGGACATTAAAAATGTGCACCTTTCAGGTACTGATCCCAACCTTGCTACAGGCATGCAATATCTTGCTGTGCCCCATCTAACATCTCTGGCAGCTGATCGTGTTGGGCAGCTTCTTGTCTGACCAAACAGTGTTTTTGGAGGTACAGGTTCTGCCTATAAATTCATTTTTTAATTTGTATTTTTCATAGACAGCCGTAAATACCACACATAACACTCCCATAACAATTCAACTATCTGTTTTGGTGTATTTGTTGTGTGGTTATTGTTTTTAAAAAAAGAAGTAATAAAAAACAAAGAGAGCACACAAGGAACAACACACACACACACACACACGCGCACACGCGCACACACACACACACACACACACACACACACACACACACACACACACACACACACACACACACACACACACACACACACACACACACACACACACACAAATATCAATAACTATTCACATTGACCTCTGCTCACAGAAAACAGCCACACATGTACAGCTAAACATCCATACCTTCCAAACAGTTCAAAAAAGGCCCCCATATCCGGTTGAATACCTCCCCACTCCACCCAACATTGAAAGTAACTATAAATTCAATTTTGAGTGGATCTGCCAATATCAAAAACACTCAAGTCTGGCAGCGACTCCCTGTTTGCTGGATGGTCAGGCAAGATTCTGTGTGAAATAACTATACCAGGGGAGGCAGAACCAGAGTCCTTCTACAACATGAATTCATGTACTTGGAGCTTGCTTACTGAGCCGCAAAAGGTGCACAGTTTGGCAGTGTGGAAGTTAAATTACATTACATTTAGCTGATGTATTTATCCAATATAGCTTGTTTCTCAATAAGTAGCCTAATTGTGTCTTACTTGGGCTCACCGGCCCATTCACTCTTTGCAGAAATGACTTAGTCTAACTACACCGTAACAGCATTATGGCAGAGCAGAAAGATTTAAGTGGGCCTAACTGATTAAGAATTGATCATTGCAATGGTGCTTGCAGGTTATAACAGAGACTCTGCACAAAGGTGCTATTAGCCTACTACAATGGGGTATTTGGATAGGCCCCTATGTGTCAAAGAAAAATAATAGTCCTGCCTCCATAGCTTACTTCATCCATCAATAGGCCAAAACAAATTCTGAAAATGAATGGTTATCTCATAGGAAAAATCTACTAATCTTCCATAGGCATAGTTTACCATTTGGGAATTGCTGCTGCAACAAGGCAGGTGATTGGCATTTCACATCTAACAACAATGGCGACCATTGACAGCTATCAAGAGTGCTAAACTTCTCTGTAGAAAACAATAGGCCTAGGCTACTAACAGAAAAACGGCAATTCACACATTCTAAAGATCAATTAGCCTAAGGCTCAAATAACTCACTGAAAATTCCTAACGAAGTCACAGTAATTATTTACAAGGGTCTACAATATTCTCAACAGTCAACACTACCAAAACAGACATTAAAAACGGACATTTGGACATTAAAAACGGACAAATAGTAGGCCTACTCACAAAGTTTGAATGATGCACACAAATGGCTGAAATCAGGGGAAAAAAGTGTATATTCCTGCTGAAACGAAGCCCAACCCCATGACACTGACTGGAAGAAGCACTCGCTCATTGAACTGCCCCTGTGCTTTCTGGCATGCTTGGAATCTTCATTGGAGACGCGAAATCGTCCCATGGTCACCCCCGACTTTGTGAATAAATTACAGTTATTGGTCATGTGGCACATATGGACTGAATAGCCTACAGTAGGCAAACTAATTACAATATTATTGCAAGTAGTGCATCTGCGCTATTTTCTACATATTCTGTAGCTCTGGATGCTAAACTTGATCCAGCAGCCTCATATACGCTCACGGGCCACTTCATTAGGTACACTTATCCAACTGCTCATTGATGCAAATTACTGATCAGACATGGCGGCAGCTCAATGCATTTGAGCATGCAGACATGGCCAAGACAGTCTCAAGATTCAAGATTCAAGATTCTTTTTAATAGTCCCGAAGGAAATTTGTCTTGGACATACATAGCTGCCACATACACACAACATACACATGACGCCAAAAAAAACAAAAACAACAATAAACACACACATACATAGAAACACTCAAGTGCATATCCACCACAGCCCACCACCCGCATACATACATGGCATTACAGGATGGTAGTTGTTAATGACCTGCGTTCAGTAGGTTAACAGAAACAGGGACAAAAGAAAACCTGTACCTATTCAGAAACCTTTTCTTGTTTTTAACTGGTACTCTGAATCGCCTGCCAGAGGGTAGCAGCTCATATTCTGGGTACAGAACATGTGATGGATCCTCAGTTATTTTTCTAGCATGCCTAACTACAGACTCTTCATATATTGCTTGGAGGGTGGGGTAGTCCCTCACCCCCACTACCTTCAGTGCAGTGCGGGTCAGTCTGTCTATTTGAGACTTCACTTTCACTGTCAGGTTTCCAAACCACACAGTGATTGCATAGCGTACTACGCTCTCAACAACAGCACGGTAAAAAAGTAACATAATCCTCTGTTGAACACCAAACACCCTGAGTCTACGTAAAAAATGAAGTCTCTGTTGGATCCTGGTACACACATTGTTAACATGAACATTCCAAGACAGATTATTATCAAAGTACACTCCCAAATATTTGTAAGAGTCCACCTGAGTAATATTGGCATCACCAATGACTAATGGGATGTGGTCCCCTACATTACTAGGGTCAAAAACCATTTCCTCGGTTTTCTTGGTGTTGACCTTAAGGTGGTGCTCCTCACACCACTGCACAAACCTATGCACCTCCTGCTTATAAACATAAGTGTTCAGGTCCGCATCCAACAGACACAAGATGGCCGTGTCATCAGAAAATTTAACAAATGAGACCGTAGGATGTGTGCTAGTACAATCATTTGTATATACTGTGAACAAGGGCGGGGAACTCACACATCCTTGGGGGACTCCGGTACTTATTGTTTTTAACTGAGATGTTGTTTGGTTGACTCTGACCTGTTGTGTTCTATTTGTCAAAAAGGAGTGGTACCATCTGATGATATATGGGTTAACAGACATGTGTTGTAATTTAGTGAGAAGGATGTGTGGTTGCACAGTGTTGAAGGCTGAGCTGAAATCAACAAACAGTAGTCTGGCATAAGCCTTAGGATTTTCAAGATGCTGTAGGATTGAGTGTGTTATTGTTAGTATTGCATCATCAGTGCCCCTGTTGTCTCTATAGGCAAACTGATATGGATCAAATTGACCTTGTAGGTTTGATTTCAGCTCCCTGATGCAGTTCCAACCAAGCATCAGAATGGGGGAGAAAGGTGATATAGGGCCTGAGTGACTTTGCCTGTGGCATGATCTGTGGTGCTAGGTGGGCTGGTCTGACCATTTCAGAAACTGCCGATATACTGTAATATTTGCACACAACCATCTCTACGGTTAATGGTCAGAAAACCTGAGTACCCAGTGAATATTCAGTGAGCAGTAGTTCTGTGGGTGAAAATGCCTTGTTGATGCCATAAGTCAGAGGAAAGAGGCTAGACTGGTTTGAGCCAATATAAAAAGACAAGAACAACTCAAATAGCCACTTGCCGTCCAGCAGAACATGTCTGAATGCACAACACGTTGAGCCTTGAGGCAGATGGGGAACAGCAGCAGAGGACCACACCAGGTGCCTGTCCTGGCAGCTAAGAACAGGAAACTGAGCATGACTCACGAAATAGAAAATTGGAAAATGTTGCCTGGTCTCTTAAACCTCAATTTCTGCTGCACCACTCAAACAGGAGGGTCAAAATTTGGCGTCAACAAAATGAAAACATGGATCCATCCTGTCTTGTATAACGGTTCAGGGTGGTGGTGTAATTCGTAGTGTGGGGGATCTAAACATTTTGGGCCCCCTTAGTACCAATTCAGCATTGTTGCAATGCCACAGCCTACCAGAGTATTGCTGCAGGCAAGTTAAGACAGTTCTGAAGGCAAGAGGGGGTCCAACCTCGTACTAGCAAGGTGTACAGGTACCTAATAAAGTGGCCGGTGAGTGTCTAATATCTGGTGAGTAAACTCACAGAAACTCGTCAACTCTCAGCCCTGCTGTGGCTAAACGGTAGAGCACTCGTCTACCATGCGGCTGACCCCAGTTCGATTCCCGGCCCGGGTCCTTTGCCGGCCCTTCCCCGTCTCTCTCTCTCCACTCGCTACCTGTCACTGTCTATTATAAATAAAGTCAAAAAGACAACAACAACAACAACAACAAGAAGACACTTGTCAACTCTCATCGTACCTGTGAGTCCAACCTTCTTCCGGCAGGTGAAGCAGCGGTTCTTCTTGGGTTTGCTCTTGCCGGGGCTTTTGTCCTGGTCGTCTGCCGACGTCGTCTGCTCACCGTCATTGGAGGAGGCTGTGCAAGGGAGAAAAAAAAAACAGAGCACGGGTAAACCAACAAGGCACTGGGACAGGCTGTGGCAGGGTACCCACGGCTGCCAAGTTGGCTGTGCAGCCACCACATACAGACACGTTGCGTAACCCGTATTTGGCACACAGTGGCTGCAAGCAGGCACATTATTACCCTAACCCACTTCCTTGGGCACAACAAGCACAAGTGCAGAGCTCCTTTACAAACACATGAAAGAAATGCAATGCATTGTTGTATCCTCCTCCCCACATTGAGATGAGTGCAATTTCAGTGAGAATTAAATTTGTACTAACCATGATTTTTTTTGTTTTTGTTTCGTCTGTTTTCTGATTTTCATCCTAAACAGATAAACATTTTTAACAAAAGCAAACCACAAGACCATGCTTTAGCTTCATAGCCTGTACCCCGGCCCGAAGAATGTCTAGTAGCTGCTGTAGTTCAGAGGCTAGTTGTCTACCCTATGGAGTGCTGTGCCTGAGATTCTTTAAGTATATAGAGATATGCCAATGTAATAGGCTGCTATGGGCACCTAACATGACCAGGTTCCGGTCTGCCTAAAGGGGCGTGTCATAATACTCCTAGCATTGAATAGAACAGTCCTTAGGTCTGCCAAAAGGGGGATTTCCCCCCCTCTCCCTTGCAATAATAGAACCCGGAAACAATGGGCCAATGGAACCTCTCTCTCTCTACTCTCTCTGGCTGTGCTGTGCTGTGCTGTACTGACCAATGACATATTCATTTCAACACATTTGAAGCATTTTCAACTGCCCATTTGGCAACAGAAAACTGGACTACTTCCTGCTTGGAATTGCCAATTAGAAATGCTCACTAGACATCAAGTTCCACCCTGAGGTGAAGTGGGCATTTATGATTGGCAAATTCCCTCTAACGTCTTCTGTTCCAAAATCGACCATTGAAGATGCGTCAAATCTGTTCAAAACTGTCCATACAATGTATAGTCATTGATGCTGATGTTTAGCTCTCTGCTCTGTGCACCACAACCCTACAGAATGTTTGCCATTAGCATCTGCTCTGTGCATCGGTCATTGATGTCTGCTCTTGTGCACAACTATGGTTGTGGAGGTCAGAGACTACTGTTTGTTTGCTTGTCTGCCAGGGGCTATAGTTGTGTCTGTTTTATGGTGGATAATGGACCAGCTTAAAAAAAGCAAGCAAAGAATAGCTCTCCGACTCACATTTTCAATTATTCATTCACCCATGAACATAACGTCTAAGAGTGCCGTCCTGACGATGATGTTGTAAAACATCGAAACGCCAGTCATGTGTTTGCACCTAATAAATGGGTAAACTTTGAGCTTTTTACTCTAGCTGTTCTGGTCATCAGTGCAGTCCTTTGCTTGCTTTGTTTAGATGCTACAATTTATGCATGTGGGATTCACCACCCTGTTACATCAAAAGGCAACTCCTGCCAATTTCAATGTGCTTTTGTATTGCTCACGCTACCCTTGACTTGTCAGTACCCGGTGACACCGCATTTTTTGTCTCAGCCCTTTCCGAGATATGAGCTATTCTTTTTTTGTTTGTTATTAACATTTTTTATTGTTTTTCAAGATTTACACAGAAACATCCCTTGTCCGCCCACCCCCCACCCCAACCCCCAACATGACACCACATTAAGTATTAGTTGTACAACATAGGTAATTTGCACAGTGTGCATTACACAAACAAGGTAACAAAATACAAAAACAAAAACAAAGATATGAGCTATTCTAATGGGGGCAACTTTTGTTTACATTCCAAAAAAACATTTTTATTTATTCCCAAAACATCCAAAAGGTTATGCAACATCAGCAGACAGCTAGCAAACAGCCATACCTTTTGGGAAAATATTTGGAGTAGGCCTATGCTCATTTTTAAACAAATGTAAACAAAAGTTGCCCCCATTAGAATAGCTCATATCGCAGAAAGGGCTGGGCCAAAAACTGCGGCGTCACCTGGTACTGACATGGCAAGGGTAGCGTGAGCAATACAACAGCACTTTGAAATTGGCAGGAGTTGCCCATTAACTGAACAGGTGATCCATCGAGAGTCTATCTTTCCCTCAGGTCATTCAACAAGCCAGGGAGCCTGGGCAGTATTCCAACAAATCTGGATAAGTAAACCTGGTTACATCAACCTTGAGTTAGCGGTAAATAAAGTCCTCATTTTCTTAACTAAATGAAATCTGTGGGCTATCCGTCAGCGGGTTTACCATTTCCTGTAGGTTAACCCATTTTAGCCTGGAGCGACACTCATATTGAGATTTTAGGTTTTTTATTAAAAATTTACGTTTGTTAGAGCTGAATGAATGAGAGAGCACCTTTTCTCAAAAAGGGCTTGGGCTAAAATGGGTTAATTTAAACAGGTTTATCTTTCAACCATGTGAAGACGTGGAACAGCCCTCTGTAAAAGTCTGCTGGTGCCTGTGCTATAGTCTGCAGTGATCTGCTCTGTGTCTAAACTCACCGTGCTCTTCATCTATATCCTCCAGCTTCCTCTTGCCTCTCCTGACACTCTCCTCCACACCAGCTGACCCTGAGCTACCTGGCACTTCATCCATCAGGACATCCTCGTCTACGCTATACGCGTCGCCTTACACACACACACACACACACACACACACACACACACACACACACACACACACACACACACACACACACACACACACACACACACACACACACACACACACACACACACACACCTTATAATCCTATTGTAAGTTTTCCTTGTGCTTACTCAACCTTATGGACGTCATGAATGAGCATAAATATGAATGGACACGAATATAGTTCAGCTCCAGACAAAGTCTCAAACCCTGCCATCAAGTCTACTGTGGCAGTCAATGTGAGAATACATTCGGGAAAACAAACCGATACACATACACATGCAAAACAAATCTGTGGGACTCCAGCTGACTGCGGTAATGCCTTGTACTGTACTCTACCAAGGCTTGGCTGTGATCACTAGACTGCCTTGGCCTCAGCTCAAAGCGCACACTTATTCGACCACAAAGGAAACAGAATAAACCTCCCACCCTGACAGAGAATAGCTGACTGCAGGCAATTTTGTGTAGGGCTTATTTTGATCAATGGCTCGTAAGGATTCATATCTAAGCGGTCCTTGCTTGACACAATTTAGGAGTCCATGGGAAGAACGAGCAAGGTTACAAAATTCAGAAACAAACGCTACTGTTTTATTATAGTGTTTATTCTAAGTAGCAGTGAAGTGCATTTTAAAATGCTTCCAGCTTGAGACTATGCTCATTAATTCAAGGGATTTCTGAGGGAAAAGCTGGAATTTAGTGCAACAGTGGCTGTTTTTTCCAGTGAATTCCTAAATTATGAACCTCGATTGTGCTAAAATCTCCAGTTCTTTTGTCGTTAAATCTGGCAGGGTTACATTCTATACATGGGTTCAATCTGTCTTGATAATATTGGATGCGCACGCAGCCAGGAATCCAAAAATGCTAGGTGGCTAGGTGTTCATCATTGGAAGACCCATTGGAGCCCTGCACAGTGTATGCATGACAAGAACCTGTTGTCTTGTCGACTGGCGGTTTTATCCACTTGCTCGCACGCTGTACTGTCGGTGACACCATTTAGAAGAACATACCATCATGTCGCTCTGAATTCTTTGCCATACTCCCTAAAAAACGCTATATTGTTGCAAAGTGTTGCCACTGCTGACAAGGTGGGGTCTCGCGATAGAAGGCAGCCTCTGATTGTTTGGAAGTTGCCGTCACTCAAACGTTGTCCTCACATGTGATTGGAGTGGTACAATATAACTTCATTTACAGAGCCTATGAATTGCTTCTGATGTACTCACATTAAGATGTGTTCTCCCAGAATTTAGTCGGTAGGAGTACAGAAACCACAGAAACTGCTACAACATCTAGCCAACTAGAAAACAGATTTTAACCACGCACTACATTGGTCCAATGGAACTTCCAATGTTAAACACCTAGCCACCTAGCATTTTGGGATTCCTGGCTGTGTGCGCATTCTGGTATTATCAAAACAGCTTGAACCCATGTATAGGCTATTTAGGTAAAATGACATGCAAGTAATGAAAGTGCACCATACTTTGCGAGTCCTCTGACTTGATGTCTACTTTGGCCACGGCCGAGTCTTCGTCTTCGTGCTGCGTGACGGCCGCTTGGGACAGCAGGACCTGGCTGGCCGAGATGCTGAGGAGAGGACATCAGAACAACGTCTACGTCAAGGGCTCATCACATCATTTATACATCAAACCAATCATTCACCATTTGCAACAATATACTTCAGCGTAGGGGTGTGCGCGCGATATGACAATGTTAAATCGTGACTCGTGAAATAGAGTAGAATATTGTTGAGAATCTGCCAAAGTGGAGAAATCGTGTAGATCACCTTGTAGTGAGAATGTTTAGTTGATCAGTATCAGAGTGATGTTTACTTGGGCTACTTAAGTGTTATTGTCTTCACTTCTATTCTATACTTTATTGTATTCCAATTGTGCAATCTGAGTAGTGTCTTCAGTGTGTTTAAGTATATTCATCAAAATCTTATGAGAAAGGTTTGTAGCCCTAAAATGCCTGTTTTTCTTTTTCAATGGAAGATTGTGAGAAAATAATCAAAATCAGGATTTTATGTTACAAAATCGTGATATGACAGTTTTGCCTTATCGCCCACCCCTACTTCAGTGTTATGAAAATTACAGCCAAGAAACATGAAACTGCTTTGAAACTTCTGGCAATGACAGACTGCTGCTACACATTTTCTGTGCCAATGCCATCTAGTTAACTGTGAAAGGCTGGACAAATCTGAAGAATGCACAATGGTCAAAAAGACCTACCATATTAAATATTATATGCTTAAGGCTTAATAATCATCCATCCTATTATTGTTGAGATGGGGAAAGCAGTGGGGGTACATTTCACGGGGGCAGACTGGGTTAACTGAGCTATAATTGAGGGAAGAAGAGGACGGGAGAATTTTTTTCTACCGATTTTCCGGCAACGCATCGGTGTGTTGCTGAGCGTGAAGAACGGGCGAGGGCCGAATACCTGTTGGCATCCAGCGGCGACGAGGCGGCGGCCTGGATTAATGCTGACGACACATCCACGCTGCTGCTGTCCGAGCACTGGGTAGCAGACGCCATCACTGTCACACAAACACAGACACACAGAAATGGACACAGACAGGCGCACAGTCGTACACGCATATGCGCACGCAGACACATACAACACACACACACACACGCACACAAGATTAGCATGGCTGTCTGTTTTGCCTCCTCACACAGCCTACCCCACTATACACACGCTGATGAGCAACCTGCCTTCAGAAGTTACCATCTCGTTCTAGATAATTGCTTCAGGCGTTCAGACTTAATCCTCCAATTCCATTCCGATATGCACAACCCCTTCAGCTAAGCAGAGGAGCCAGTGTTATTGTGCACAGGTACAGTAATTTGGCAAAACCAGAGTTGAAGTAGAAATACTCCTACATATGTAATTATAACACTGGTGTATTAAATGGTTTCAACTGTCTGATATCATACTACTAGTGTTGTAATTGCAAGAGTACCACTTTATACAACTCTGGGCATAACAGACACTTTTATTGCATTTCCTGAATCCTAGTCAACCATCACTGACACCACTATGTAGATTTGTCATACAAGATGTAAGTTACCAGCTGGGCATGAGTTATTGAGATAATCTATAAAATGCAATCATAACATCCACTGAAAACAATAAGATTAGTTCAGACTTGTACTGCATCATTGGTTCAGACTGAAAAGTTGCTGACCAAGGGCATTACTGAGTTACTAGCTGGTGTGTGATTACATGTATCTGGGGACAGAGCAGGGGGGAGGGATTCCAAAAGCTGGTTCAGTAGTAAACCTAGGTGATCATCTAATACAGTGTTTCTCAAACTTTTTCAGACCGAAGACCACTTTGTCCCCCCCAAAAATGTTCAGGGACCACCTGACAGGTGCTAATTTGACACTGATGATTTTGATGCAGACCATTTACTTTTTATTCACATTTAGTCACATTACAAGCCTGTTTTATTGTAGTAAAAGTATGACTTCAGCTATGTCTTGCTTTGTAATAATGTTACAAATATAGCCAACTGCTAGCTTGTCTTGGAAAATTAGGCTGGAAATTCCCTCACGGACCACCTGAGCTCTGTCGCGGACCACCAGTGGTCCCCGGACCACACTTTGAGAATCACTGATCTAATAGAAGAGCCTGGAGTACTCATGTTCTTCACCACACGATGCCAACAGGGTATCTTTTATTAGGTATACCACTTCCTGTAGGTACACTAAGCCAGGTTTATCACTTAACCATGTTCTTGGAATAGCCCCCAGTGATAGAGTTCAACTTGAGTTGAGAGGAAAGGCGTTGCTGCATAATATATTGCATATTACACTGTATTTTACCTGATGGGCTAACTCCGCTGTTGTTCTGTCTCTGCAGGGTGTCCTTGTAGCAGACGGAGCACATGCCGTTGTTGCGCGGGTTGCCATAAAAGCCGCAGCCGTTGGCACAGAGCTGAGGCACTTGGGTCTGGTTCGTCTCTTGAGCCATCCTCCTGAGAAGACACAAAGACCACAGCAATCTCTGTGAAACCAGGAGTGCTGCTGGCTACAAGCACTCAGCCTAGCCTCCCCCCTCTCTTCTTCAGTTCACTCGTGTTTCTTTTTTTTTTTCTTTCTTTCTTTATACAAGGATGTTTTGACCCAGGGACAGGGTCGGTCTGTCCCAGGAACACCAACCGTCTACTGCTGCTGAAAATAAAGTCATCAAGCCAACAGCACAGCTGGTTCTGTAAGCAAGATGACTGCATCCTTCCATTATGACATCATAATGCCCGCTGTTATGGATACATACAGCATGTACCAGGGGCAGGACCATACTAGGGCACAGCATTCATTCATGCCCTTTGTAGCAGAAATGCACAAAACAAAATCACCACACTGAAGAGGTAAACATCCGGGGGAAAAAAAACATTCTCCTTTAGACTGTTATCCAATTATCCTAAAGACAGCCGATGTCACAAAGAATGAACATCTGCTCCTTACAAATATACTTCCAGTCCACTGCTGTCTGAGTTTGCTGGTTTATTTTCAAAAGAAAAAAAAACATTTCATCCTGTTCCCTTTTTGAGTTATAGGCCTGTCATCCACGTCTCTGCTTCTCTGGCTTCTGGGGGTACACAATACGAGGCCTAAAGGCAAAGAGAAATACTAATTTGTTTGAGCCTCTTGGATGGCTGAGTCTGTCTCCATGTAGGTCTCTTTAATATGCACTGCTCTGTTTGTCCCATCTGCCCTCCTGTCTATCCCAGAAAAGCCACAGAGACAGCTCACAAGTTATGGTCCAACACTCACTCAGAAGACTACTGCTTCCTGGAGACCAGTCTAGACAGCAAACTGGTAGCTGCAAGCATTCATAAGAGATCTATGCAGCTCAAAATATTAACACTAGAAATCCCCTCAGCTTTATGCTGACATGCCATGGTTTCTCCTCTAAAATCCCTGCTTAGCCGGAGAATGCATCACATTGCTCTGTATGGTGCGTACGACTGAAGACATGCTACTGGACCACATGGCTCCTTCAGTGTCCAATTTAGTGAGCAATCACCTACAAAACATTTTACTTAGCGCATGGCATGTGGTGAGGGCCCAGCCTGGTCCTGACCATCCCATAAATACTACCATTTCATTTTGTATTCATGGTCTGGAGGTTGTTTGATCTGACGCGATTGCAGGAAGCGGAAAGGACATTTTCGGAAAAATCAGGATAAGTTGCTGAATAAGTTGCTATCTTTGGCGACGTAGGACCGCTTAACAGACATGTCTGACAGAACATCTTACCGTAGGAAAAAATTACAACGTAGGACCGTTTGTCAGAACACCGGCCAAATCCTGCCGCTCAACATCGCTCCACAGAAAACAGGTACCAGTCAGACGTAGTGCGTAGCCAAGTCTGACTAACCAGGTGTTTTCCTTTCATTTATGGTTGTGAGCTTTTTCAGTAGTATTTCTGAATTGCATTCAGCTCTTGTCTGAATCAAAATACAGTAGTATGTGTGCACACAAATAGTTTCCGGTAATGTGGTGATTCACTGTTGTCAAAACAGGTTGAGTCTACAGTCTAGCTGTGATTCTTTGGTCCTGCTCCTAAAGATGAGAATCAGGTTGTGCACGTTGTAAGAACTCCAGCAGCAACCAACACCAACACCAGCAAAACCTTACAGCACTTAAACATGCAGCAGTAATGGTGTTGGTAATGGTCCACCCAACATGCATGTGGTGGTGGAGTCCAGACAGGCAGGCTTGACCAACTACTGGCTCATCCCTGTGTGTGTGTGAGGGCTATAACCACTCAGATACAACCAATACCTAGTCACCTACAAACACAGGACTTTGCAGTAGTGGTGTTGCTGTGTCCTCCAGACACTTTACATATGCTGATGACTTGTCACCACCTCCCAAAACATGACCATGCAGTCCTACAGTAGTGGTGTTGGCGTCCAGGCAGGCAGGCTTGGCCGGCTGATGGCTGGGCCTCGTGTGTCAACCACAGCTGATCCTCATCCCCATCCCCCTGGTGGAAGACTGCTGGGACTAAGGAGGGCATGGGGGCCAGCCAGGCCAGCAGCACGCTCACAAAGCCCATTCCCTCCCCCAGGGCATGGCCATGTGGCTGGGTGTGTGTAGTGTGTGTGAGTGTGAGTGGATGAGGTGGTAGGGGTTAGCGAGTAATAATCTGCTTTCTCTAGTTCTCACGGCATTTGGGAACACCACCAGTCGAAAGGAGATCCAGAACAGCTAACACACTATCAGGATGCCTGCACTCTTGAAAGAAGCTACTATGTCTGACCCTGAAACTACTGGTGATTGAGTCAACCTACTCCACCTGTTACTAATGCAATACAATAAAGTACAGTATTTTTATAGCACAATATCAAATACCTGCGGTGCCGCACAATCAGACCGAGAAACAGCTTCTTTCCACAAGCCATCAAACTCATCAACACACATGAGCCTTCCAAGGTCAATGGAAGACATTCCATGAACATTTCTTCCATATGTATATCTACACATTTCACTTTACTGTATGACCACTGATTGTACTTCTGCTACCATATGTTTGTGTGTGTGTGTGTGTGTGTGTATGTATTTATTGTCCAACACTATGTCAGTCTTCTTATTGCACACTGTGTCTGTGTGTATGACGCGTGTGTGCGTGTTTCTACATATCAGTATGTTAGTGTTTGAAAACTGCACATGTGTGTGTGTGTGTGTGTGTGTGTGTGTGTGTGTGTGTGTGTGTGTGTGTGTGTGTGTGTGTGTGTGTGTGTGAATGTGTCAGATAAAGAACTGTAAATCCATGTAGGAGTGTGTTAGTTTGTGTGTGTGTGAGAGAGAGAGAGAGAGAGAGAGAGAGAGAGAGAGAGAGAGAGAGAGAGAGAGAGAGAGAGAGAGAGAGAGAGAGAGAGAGAGAGAGAGAGAGAGAGAGAGAGAGAGAGAGAGAGAGAGAGAGAGAGAGAGAGAGAGAGAGAGAGAGCGTGAGAGATTATTGTCCATGTCTTATTTACCGGTACGTTTTTGTTGGACTGCACATTGGAGACTGGTCATGGCAATTTCAAACTTCTGTGCAAACCCTGTTACATAGATCTTTGACAACAAAGTACACTTGACTTGACTTGAAGTAGTAGTGGGAAAATTCTACCACTGCAGTGACGAGGGGTAACCCACTGGTCTAACATGGGGGTTTATGGAGAGATTTAGGGTGATCTTGATCCAGATGTCTGGCCTTGGATTATCAGACCTGCCCCCCAGCATTACTCGAGCTCAGCTGCAACGCACGCAGCTCCACACGAGGTGAGGCAGCGGGGCTTAAGACAACAAAATAGCATTCAATAGCTCATCACCCATCGATGCCATCGGATTTTAGTCGCAGGGAGCCTAATCTGGCTGCGATCTCTGCTGAACTTTCTCTTCTGGCGAGAGCAAGTCTGTCACCTCTCAGTGCATCCAAAGAAGAGCACACAGTCAGTGCAGGGAGACAGAGTCTGGAGATGGAAATCGGGGGTGTGACTTATTACGGCCAAAAAAAGGACAGAACAGAACACCTTGTGTCTAAGCCAAAGAAGAGTGGTGATAGCGCTACATAGTTATGCATTTCAGGTTGGAAAAAACACGAGTTCCTGAATTATCAGACAAAACAAATATAACATGGGGAATACATGGCAGACCAATTGATGCATCATGCTGTACACACTAGAGTGAAGGAGACGCCATGTAAACTGCTGTAAGGATTACATGGACAGATTACATAGATCAGGATTTATCACGCCCCCTCTACCATGTTCACTAGCATCCTGCCCCATTCCCCTCTATAAGCAGTGCTGTGCCGTGTTTAGTGTTTAGTACTTGTTTTGGAGATGAAGTAAAATAAATAAATAAATACAAATCTGTAGCTAAGGTTTAGACGTAATCGGTTTTCTTTTATTCTGATCCATAGGCTGTATAGCCTTTTAGTAAAAGGCTAAAGATAATATTCTTTCATCAGGGACGGTCAAACGAATTATATGCTGTTCCTCACAGTACGGCACAAGATTTGCAGTTGCTTGGTGGCCAGCCAGGGTGAACGCTGCACAAACTCAACTTTGCCCACTTGCAACAGATTGCCGATTTCTGGTTTAACAGTTTAGAAGGCCATAGGCCCCACTAGCCCCAGCGCACCTCCACTTGTCCAGATACATCTTCTACACTTTACCCAAACACAGCAGCCAGCGATGCCTGACTGGCTCACAAAGTGGGCCAACTGAGAGAAGGGAAAGCATCACATAAACTTCATTATACTTCCCATTATGAGGATTGAAGATAGCACATTTAAACGAGTCTACCTGCTGGGGAAAATGAGCCGCCCACAGCACAGCACAGCATGGCAGCAGCAGAGCTACAGCGAACATGATTGTAAACTCTCTTATCAGTGTTTGTTGGACCAGTCAGCGCAGGAGGCCTCGCAGACTGAGTCAATCTTTAATCTAAACCTCAAAACATATTGTTAAGACAAAAAGGTACAAAACAAGGAAACCCTAACAGAACTGACACAGACAAGTGTCTAAGTAACTGTCCAAGATGCAGACTGGGGGAAGAAAAAAAAAGGGGGGGGGGACTCAAAAACATATTTCTATGCTGCTTTACTCAGTGGTAAACCTTGGTAGGAAGGAAGTGGGGAGAAAGAACATGTTGCGAGACGAGTATGGGGCTCTTAATTGGTAAGCAAGCTTGTGTCTGAAAGACTTCCCAAGTCTAATGCATGCAACTGCTGAGCGCTGTCTCTGGTAAACACAGTAAAAAGTCGACAAGAGGCTGATTAATGGGAGCAGCTGTGGGGTATGTAGAGCAGGTTTCTTGCTGTCCCAAACTGCCAGAGAGCATGCAAAGCAAGCTTCTCCAGTCCACACTCACTCAGGGCTACTCTTCAACTTGTGCTGCTGGCTTAGCACAAACACTGGCTTGTTGTTGGGGCCAAAATACTGACCCATACGGTGTCTGCCAACGTGAGAATAGAGTACATTTCCCCAGCTCTAGGTCAAAGGGGGGGGGGTTACCCATTATTGGGGCGGTATTCAGCCGTGACATGTTACTCACGCCAAAACTCACTCAGTCAGTCCTTCACCGTGTCTCTCTCTCGTGTCATCACAGAGACTCATTGAGTAATAGCCTAGCCCTAGAAGACGTCATGTATGCTATGTCAACAGACATGCCATAGCGATACAATCAAGGAAGAGGGTGATTAAGTCTTTTCTAGTAAAGGGGAAACTTGGGGAATCACTGCCAGTAAGGCTAGGTCTAGTTGGCGTACAACACCAACAACAGCTTCTGCTTTGCCACAGCTCTGACCTGCTCTGTCAGCTTGTTTGGGGCAATATGAACTAAGCTTAAACAACAGGAACAAGCCGGAGCACTGTGGAAAACAAAGCAACATCTTTGAAAGTGTAGCCACAAAATGAAATGCTCACCTCAATGCAAACAGTGTGATGTTCCAGACTGTAAAATAAGAATGGGATTCAAACTAAATGTGTTTTTACTTCACTAGGTAAAACTGGGGGAGGTTTTCTGTAGAAGGATGATTGCTTCAGGTATTTGGTCTACTACATACAACCAATGCCTCGCTCCGACTCCCGCCCCCCTTTGTTTTGATACAGAGGCACTTGCGCTGCACTACAAATCAGACATTATGACAGTGTGTATTTGTTTGTTTTTTGACAGCCTAAAGTATTTCTGGAAAACACTGGTTTCTTTTCTACTTTATTCAATGGACGTCGTATTTGCATAACGTCGACTACAGAATCAGTTCAGCCATTCTCACAGGAGCGTAGTAGGTCCACAAGGCTAAATGTACAGTAGCCTAGTAGTTATAGTAGTAGGTTTTTCAGAGCGACATGGGGATGTGACAGAGTGGCACAGCTAAATAGCTAAGCCACCGGAGCTCCAACCCTGTCTTGGGAGGGCTAATACTCAACAAACCATAACAACTCAACACAAAATGGGGGGGTGGGGGTATTACTATTCAGCAGTTCGCTCATGTGTCACTAGCTGTGTCACTGATGTGATAAAACCTTGAATAGAACAAACTGGACTATAGACAATTTGACATCTATTCGATCTACTGCCTCTATGAGTTCCAGACATATCTAGATAACATCCAAGACCAAGACAACTAACTACAAATAACTACAAAAGAAATTGTAACTTAAACTAAGCAAATTCCACTGTCATCGTGTGTTACCCATCTGAGGGGCAAGGGTCTGAAAAGACAAAGTTTCTACAAGATAGAGGGGGCTGGACACGTCTGACAGCTTGTCAGACATGTCTGTCTTCATTTGCTCATCAAAACAGTGTGGAGTCCCATTCACACGGTACGATGAGAGATGTGGCTTCCTTCAATCCTCTGCATAATAATAACAAATTATTGTTGTTGTTATCTTTATTATTATTTCTCCAAAAGCCTAGACGGTGGAACAGCCTTTAGAGAACAGTTTTCACTACTGCCATATGTGTAGGGTCTCAAGGTCTTTCGTTCAGTAAACCAGCTGACCTTAAACAAATTCACTTTGTTCACAAAACAAGCAAACCTAGCTCAAATGTGTGTTTAGGTGTTCCTTGTACAAGGTAGCACTACCATAACATCAGTATTAGCCCCATGTAAGAAGATTCATTGAAAGGTGTCGTATTAGCCAAACACTAGCTGTTGTATTCTTTCCATTTCCTGTCTAAACAGTACCCTTTTGTTCAAATGTTTATACCATTTCAGCAGATGGAACAGAGTTGAGAACAATAAAGATAATCAGCCAACTGATCATGCACTCTGTCTGCCACGTCCCGCGTTAAATAAATGCAAGTTTGAATCCGACATACCTCAAGATTTGTCCCAAATTCCCCTATGCTACACCTTTCTTTCTTCGCGTCTATGCCACTAGATAAAGCCCGACATCATAAGCAGAAAATACCACCATCTAATTCTGAAAGTAACACCTACTCCATAGCCATTGGGTGTTCCCCGGATAGGCACGCCCCATTCCGCATCTCCATTGAACAAGCGCAGTGTCAATCAAATATTCTTTTTCCAACACATTTAAAGACATGACAAATTGAATGCTGAATGTGTAAATAACAGACGACGCCGTGTTTTAATAACTACAATAACAGCGTCGAGTAAACCAAATGCTTGTGGGCAAGAGCCATTACTGAATAAATCCAGTACGAAACGTGAAGAAGATTTCATTCTGGTGTTGATCCCTGACCATTTAAATACCTACAAACTAGCTTAGTTCTACTTAGCTAACTCAAGCTTGCCAAATTGACAGCAAACTGTAACATATAGATCTACAGAACAGATTTTCTCGTTAAAAACAAAGCACCGATACCCAAATATGGCTATATTGTGAGCAATACACACCCAAAGCTGGCGTTATTTTAAGGTCAGCCAAATGAATTATGGCGAAAACCAACTCTCGAGCCGACAGCTGATTCTGCACTTTGAACGCTCATCTTAACCACTAGTAGAAATTCGCGACAAGATTAAAAGATCGCATCTGAGTCCCAAGTATCGAATGGTGTGGAACAGTCCACTTGTACTGAAATAATGAGGCATAAGGTGTCTTTGAGAATTGGCCAAGTTTCCCAGAGGTTATGGTGACGCTGTCTTCAGTAATTCAATAAGCTAACGCTAGCTTTACTCGCAAGCCAACTTTTAGACAACTTGTCTCGACTTACCTCTCCACCTGAATCGTTTTCGATGTCTTCTCCAACTTTTTTAATTCCTTGAATTAACGAAATATAACTGTCAGCTCGAAGTAGTTTGACGGAAACGTAGTAGGGTAGTACAGGGTGGTTGTTTTCCCTCTGTGCTCCCTACCCCCACCCAGAAACAGGCTGTTTGTTACTTTTTGTCACTCCAACCCCCACTGTAATCTTGGCGATGACGCAATAAATAGACAGACAGCGATTGTTTGATTGTTAATGAACCCTGCGTCATAATGTCATATTTGCAAATTACCCATTTATATTTCAATTAGTTTACCAATAACATTTAAATACATGTGAATAATTAATACCATGACACACAATACGTTTAACCCAACCCCGTAATATAATCAAGCATATGCAAACTACAGTATACAAAACACTATTTATTTTATATTTTGCCAAAAAAAAGAGACTTTTGTAGCCTCCACTAGCCAAACGAGACGGGCTCTGGGTCACACAAGCGTCCGTCAGACAAACAGCTGTAGGCTACTAAAGCGGAAGTACAGTCGAGAAATCCAAAAACACGCCCACTACGATACCCAATCTGCTTGTGAGAGGTTTTGAAAGCTCATCATGTGGCTCATGTGGATCGAGAAAGCAAGCAATGTTCCTGTGTAATAATCAACCACAAATACAATACCGTGAGCTGTTGGTTGGCGTCGATGTTATGTCCTCTTAAGTCTTAGATATTGCTAAGCTTTTTGACGAGCTTTGTTTGACAACCCTAAACCTGGAGCACTCGGACAGCATGGCCGCATTACGAGCAGCTAAACAGGCTTTGAGAAAAGAAATAAAGAAACGGGTTGCTGCTTTGAGTGACCAAGAGAAGGCTCGGCAGTCCAAAGTTGTTTCTCAGAAGGTAAAATGACATCAGCTTATTTTATTTGCCTAGTTGCATGGTCTGCATGTGCTGCTTGTGACACCCATATTGTGCAGAGTGTTTATTTTCTCCATGTCATAATTTCATGCAGAGTACACGTTGACAGGCAGCCCCATTTGGCCTACATCCACAACGTTGCAGAAGTGGTGCCTTCTGCATGGTAGTTGGGTGACTGTCAAACCTAAGCTTCGTGATCAATAATGTTTGCATTATTGATCTTGGTGCATTCAAAAGCGATATATATTGTAACCAGTCTATCAATCAAATCACCTGATTATTTCTTGGGTGAATTTAGTTTTTTTGTTTTTATTTTTTATTATTATTATTATCAGTTTATTTTTATAAATTGATGAATATATGAAAATTAAAGGGTCAATCTTTCTTTGGTGCATGACATTTAATTTTGTACATAAAACTTCATTCGGGAGGGTTGCAGCTTTCATATGAGTGACTTCTGAAGCCAAGTGATTAATTGAAAGTCAGGTTATTAGTTGTTATTCCAAACAGATGGATAGGCGACAACACTTTCGGAGACGGCTGTAGATATATCATTTTCATTTTATCTTTTTTATGTATATAATTTGTCACTTTTATGGAGCAAAACAGGGTGGTTCAATAGTAATTTGAAGCAAGGTACATATTTTTCATTACAATAATAAATAATTGTGGCAAATGCATACAGGCCTATTTTCCAGTCCAGAGAGAGAGAGATGGGTGACTGTGTCACTGTGTTATCTGTTTCCATCAGCTCTTCAGTCACCCAAAGTACACCAGTAGCCAGCGCATCGCTGTGTTCCTGAGCATGCACGATGAGGTGCGCACGGAGGAGATCCTCGGGGATGCCTTCGGGAAGGGCAAAGTCTGCTTCATCCCCAAGTACCTGACCGCCAACAACAGCAACCATATGGACATGCTCAGGCTGGCCAGCCTGGAGGACATCAACACACTGCCTCTCACCTCCTGGAACATCAGGCAACCTGGGGATGACGACAACCAGAGAGAAGAGGCCTTGGACTCGGGTGAGTCAGTGGAGTTAAGATGGCAGGCAGAGGTGTCGATCTGGGATTTAGCAAGTAAATAGAGCAGGTAAGGGGGTTCACAAAGTAAGGGGGTTCACTTGTCGTGAGTGGGCACTGGGCAGTAAGGTCAGGTAACTCACCTGTCTTGGGTGGCCACAGTATGATCAGATCAATCAATCAATCAGTCAGTCAATCGGCCAATCAACATATCATGTTTACATTATCAGCCTGGGGTTGTAGGCATAGGAGGATTCAGACATGGGTAGGTCAAACGGCATGATTTGTTTTCTTTTTTGAACTCAGAAATACACATACACTTGGTGTATGTCAATGATGGCTTTATATCACTGTAGATTTTATCCAGACTTCGGACATAGTCAGTCTATATGTATGCCAAAACACAGTGAAAATGATAGTGGAACTTCAAAAACAAAGTATAGTAGTAGATAATATAGTGTAGGACAGGGCTATTCAAATGGCGGCCCTGGGGCCAGATGCGGCCCTTGGAGGAAGGCAAGATTCTGGCCCCCAACAAGCCCCTTGAAATACTTAATTGTTTTTTTGGAATTTAGATATAAAAGTACGGGTTCCGTATTGAGTTGAAACGGGACACGAGACATTAAAATGCAGGAAATTACATTTAGGAAATGGCTCATTCCACACCAAATCAACAAGTGCCCGCGCACTTAGGTCTCAAAAAATTCTGAAAATATTACCAAGTGTACCCATGGTACTTAAGAGAAACACTGTAAATTTATTTGAATGTAAGATGTATACTCTCCATGTTACAGCCAATTTTACTGGGGGAGGGGGGTGCCCATTTTGTTCACACTCTTTTTTTTGTCAAAGTTCACAAGTCCCTAGCTCAATAACTAAACCATGTAGGAAGCTCAAATTTGGCATGCTGGTACATAGATAGGAATAGTTTGTTGCTAAACTGTCAGTTTTGGTCTGTATGATCCTGCATCGTCATAGCATTCCCTCAAAGACGACACAAATTGTACTGGAGTTTTTGGCTGTGCTCTGTTTAGGCCTTCAGAAGACATATTTGTGCCCAACATAGCCTCTGGATTTTTTCCCCTTGTAGATACAAGTAGAAACACTCCCATAAAAATCTATAAATAGAAAGGAAACCCCATCAGTGTTTGACCAGAAGACCTCACAAGTCTGACAAATCATTTTGGGTGTCATTTTCAGAGCACCAGAACACCTTGTGGGATTGTCCACAGATTTTTATTTTATTTTTTTCTTCATTCACCAAGAAGTCTTCTTTTTAAAAATCCCAATGAGACTTGTCTTATGTGATGTTTTCGTTTTTAATTTCCACCCTGAACATGGGCAAAATGCAAAAAGAGAGCAACATGATTTCTATAACATTTAATGTAAAGACTAAATAATCAAATGCAAATTTTGCCCAGACATGATCACCCGAGAGTCCTTGTGCAGGGGTGCAGGAATCCCTTTCAATATCAATGATTTCAGGAGGGTCATTCCAGCTGGAATCAGCAAATGGTCCCCACTCGACCCCCTCGGATTTGCTTGAAAAAAATATATGTGATGGCTTAAACATCCAATAGAACATATCCACCATTGCAGATTTCAGCTGTGCATACTTTTTCCACAAAAAAATCTGTAAATAAGGACACCCCCTCCCCCTGATTTGGTGTCACTGCCTGAGTGACCATATTCAGACTTAATTATCTCCAAAACTATTTGTGGTGGATCCATTATTTTTTCAGGGCTAAGAGTCATAGACCTGACAAGCATACATTACAATTTGCAGCACTGTATGTCAAATTACACCTTAATGCTGGCCCTCTACTTTTCTTGAAAATTAAAATTGCAAGGGTTTTCAGTTGTCCATAACAACCTCAAATTTCAACATTCAAGGTTCATCCTTGGTACATGGTCAGATATGTTCCATGACTTTCACATTACATCATATTTAATATAAGGTTCCAATGGTTGTTGAAATGCAGAGGTCCAAAAATGGGCAAAAACTAATTTATACCATTATTTGGAGCAATATTCCCAATCTATGACACCAGTTGTGAACTTGCTGTTTGGTGTCTCTGAAAGATAATATTATTATTCATAACATATCTAAAATTTGGGATGGTGCTTTGTCCCATTATTTTAATAATGGATTTTAAAAACTCATTCCTGTGTGACATGCAGGTGTACCTTAGAAGCCCTGTTACCTTAGAAAAAAAAATGGGTTTACTACACCTAAAATGAATAGTCAAGTCAGTGTACACTAAAACCTAAAATCTCTGATACCAAATAGGTGAGTTTATACTTGTTCAGCTCAGTATTTCAGTATTTCTGACTTAACCCTCAATTCCGTCCTAAGAAGGTGGCCAATCCCCTTGATTTTTGTGTTCCATTTTCACACAAAGATGGCGGCTCATGGAGCCAATGGCATAGTTCCAAAATAGTTCCAGGAAGTCAGCATCATGGGAAGGAAACAATACACCATTGTTTGGAGCAATATTTCCAATATATGACGGCGGTTGTGAACTTGCTGTTTGTTGTTTCTCGAAGAGGATATTCTTATTAACAACATATCTAAAAATTGGGATGGTGTTTTGCCCCTTTATTTGTATAATGCCTTTTCAAATCTCAATGCAGTGTGGCATGCATCCCTCAAATCCATCCAAAGTGGCGTCATGAAAAAAAACCCCACCATTTTTTAGAGCAATACCTCCAAAGTGTGACACCAGCTGTGAACTTGTTTTTTGTTGTGTCTGTAAGAGGATATTTTTATTAACAACATAGCAAAAAATAGAATGGTGTTTTGCCTCATTCCTTTTAATGATCGTAAAGCGCATTGCGGTGTGACATAAGCCTGTGATCAAATAGTGCAGAGGGAAGCGGAAGTGGTGAATTGTTCTGGGCCAAGGACATGGGGGAATCAAGATTGGGTACTCATTACATTGCATGTATTGGGAAGGGGTCTCTTCAGACGACTTTCTCCCGGGCCCAGGCAAAGCTCTTTGTTCAGCTCAGTATTTCTGATTTTTTTCAGGGATTCTGGCCTCATCTTTTTAAGTGTACTATCGGCCAGATGATCAAGTGACTACGCAACATGTTCTCACTGGCGCTACGTTAGCAATAAATTCAAGATGGTTGAGAGAAGTACCATTTTGAGAGAAGTCATAAAAAAAACAACCTCTGGAAATAAAACAAGATGTTGATATGATTTCCTTGATGCAACCTTGACTTCCTTGATGGTGATTTAATATTTGAAAAAAAAAATGAAATGTTTTAAACAAGTCAGGAACTTTTAATGCTCTGGCCTGTGACAAATTATTTTATACACACTGAACTTTCAATCAACAGCTGCACCTTATGAGTTGACTTTATAAGGTAGCTTGCCATTGTCATTGATGATGCATTAGATATCTGCACTCATATTGTTGTGTGCAACCATCCGTCATTGGCAATTCAATGAGGAGCACCTGAAAGAAACTTTGAATGAAACTTTATTGTCATTGTGCAGGTACAACGAAATTGGTACCTTGAAGGACAATGACAACATAGGTATTGATTTCAGTAAGGATACCAGCACCATGCTCAAGGCACTTCCGCCAGGGGAGGATGATGGGGGGCGGGAAGTTCTACAATCAGGATACCTCTTTACAAACTGTCTCCTCCTATGTGTCATCTCTAATCGAATTCGAGACGATTCGTCTAATGAATTGTTGAGAGGGGACCATTCGAACAAAACGTTGGACCATTCGTAGAAGGCATGGGGCGTTTCGTGCAGTACCTGAGGATTTTTCGTAGAAGACCTAAGGACGTTACGTTCAACCCATGCAGACCTTTCGTGTAACTGGGCAGACTTTTAGTTTAGTCTGCCTATTTTATTAGCCAATTATTTTTACATTTTATCAAACTTGTGTGCCTACCACAATGCAATGAAAACAAAAATCGAACCATGTAGAAAGTGCGTGCGTGCGTCTCTATTTTTTTTTAATTAATTTTTCATTTTAGTTCAGGCTGCTTTTTTTATCATTAGGCCTATTTTATAGCCTATTTTATAAATATACTATATCGTAACGGACTGCTTCTGCCTCCTCCGGAGTGAGATAGCAGAGTTACCCCCTGTGCACTACACCTGTCTATAAAATGGAGTTAATTTCAAATGGCGGGGGAGACTGTCAGGAAGCAACAAGCCGAGAGAGCAAGAGAGAGGGAACCATGAAGTGTGCGCCGAGAAGATCATCATTCGCAAGAATGCTAAGCCAGACATTGATGTGAGCTGTTCCAAATTGAGACCAAGCGCACAAGTCTGCAAACAAGGGTTTTGCAAAAGTGAACCACTAAAAATAAGAAAAGATATTCGTTGTGTTGATCTGAGTTATTTCTAATGTGTTGGTCACTGATTTGTATTCATTTTTGGAAAGGTAAAGGCAGTCTTATTGTTGCCTAGCTGGCGCCCATCTCATAACTTAAAACAGTCGGTTGCACCGCTACAATATCGACGAAATGTTTTAAAATGTAGGCTTACAACAGTAATTTAAAGGTAAGGGATAATGTATTGTCCACACGTGACTATAAGAAAATATTGCCCTACGGGACAAATAAGACCCCCGATGCCGAAGGCAGAGAGCTGTTATTCCGCTCCGAAGGAAATATATTTCCGTAGTCACGTGTGGACAATACATTATCCCGCTTATCCCGCCTTTACCAACATTAGAAAGCATAGAATACATAGTTAACCAGTAGTTTATAGTAACAGGTTTATTGCCATTTTATAGCGTGCGCAAAGAAAGATAGTTCGTGGAACGCTCATAATATAAAAAGAAAGAAAGGAGTCGCACACTGGAGCTGAATGCAGAATCAAAAGCTGTATTAAACAAAGCTGAAAAAAGTAAATAAAACCGACAGACAGGGGACAAACGTTCCGGGTCTAGCCCATCATCTTCCTTCTCTTCTTTTTAATTATACTGCTCTTGGAATTACGCACCGAGCGATACGCTCCGGATAAGATATTGGCGCGGACGTCACCCCACCATTACGCACATAATTTAAAAAGGTTAACAAGCAACAGAGTTTGGCTACTTTCTAACTTGTTACAGCCACATTGCGCTTCAAACTGTTTGCAGGCTGCCTCGTTCACTGCGCGATATCTACTAAACTCGGGTTCATAACAGGACCATTTCTATCTGATCTGTGCGCCGGATTGTTGGCTGGAGGAGGCAACGCTAGCCTAAAGAGTAGGCTACTTCACCCTTAAGGAAACTATCAACGAACTCCTCACTTGTTAAAAAAATACTACTGTTAATAAAAGATGTCACGACAGCGGCCGGCGGGCAGTGACAGTTTGCTTTCTTGAAATAACAACACTCGGACAATAGTGTAGACTTGTGCGCTACACGCTGGGGTGGGGCAGGGCTGCTGAGCTGTCTGCTACAAGCTGTCGTGCCGGGACGTGGACTGTATCCATTGCGTGCGGCCGGTCGCTTTGGGAACTGTGGGTAAGTTGCATTTGGGTAGGCTATTGCGCGTGTTATAGTTGAATTAATTAATTGACGAGCCAACGTCCGGCAGCAGTGGCTGAGTGTGTAACTTAACTTAACTTTTGTAGGCTACTATCGTCCGAGTGTCTCCAGATTGTGATTATTTATTCATTTATTCAAAGACGATAGCAGTTTACAGACGCTGCTGGCTGCATGGATATTGTGGTGGTTTTCCCTCCTAATTGTATTTTATGAAATTGTAAAAATAAAACTACCATAACATTTACTCCTGTTGTCTGTCGTTCCTGAATCGTGGTCTAAATTTCACCTCTTTCACCTCTTACAATAGTGTTAGTGGCTAGTAGCAGAAGTTTTCACAAACCCAAAAGGCCGACCGGCTTAACCAAAACAAAGGAGAAAAGAAAAGGATGGGAAGAGGGGTACAGACAGGGCTGGCTGGAAGAGGCGCGCGCGCGTGTGTCTGCGTGTGTGTGTGTGTGCGTGTCTGTCTGTGTCTGTGTGTGTGTCTGTGTGTGTGAATGTGACGTGGGTAATCACTGTTAGAACGAGCTGCAGCAGTCAGCTTACCGGTCCAGACAATCAGAAAGTAAAGGAAATGTCTTCACGGTACCTGACCCTGTTCCGAGCGTCCCAGCGTTTCACAACTCCAAACGAAATACACAATTCACACTTGGTAGCAGTCCGAGTTGGTAGTCAGTCGGCGTGTTACTCTCGCCGCAAATAATGCTACTCCTCCACCAAATAGAACACACCGTTTACAGGCATCTCCATACTGGCATTCTCAATGAGAAATCTCCCCTAAAGATCATAATGTGATGTTGTTTAATCCATTTCGTGTTAGTTATGCTAGCGACTGGGCTTCTTTATGGAGCTTCATGCTGGGTATCAGCTGCATCAAAATCTTCAAACTTGTTTTTTAAAAACTACCGCGTCTGTACTGTCTGTGTCTGCGCGCGCGTTATCGTTTACGCATGGTCTTCTCTATGGGATGTACTATATTTATTTTAGGAGCAACGTACGAATGGAAGGGTTGAAATCCATACTCGTCGCCTACATGTGCGGCCTTTTTATCATTTCGTGTCCATAATAATTTTAGGCACATAACGCTCACGCCCTCCGCAATTTAATATTGCACTCCAACCAACTGTATCGGGCAAAATCATTTAGCTATCCACTGACTGCTTCAGGGATGGCGAAAGCTTTCAGATCGCTCTGGCATTTAGGCACGTCTACAGAAGAGAGATCTGGGATCCCCAAGCTAACTGTATTTTGGTTCATATATAGCTGCATCATCCTCTCTACTCGCGCAGACCCTCAGTGCTTCGTGCATCTTCTGAATATACATCTGCGTGAGAACCAGGTTATCATCCTCTCGGATGGTGTGGGTAATAAGCAAGCGCGGTTGTAGTCTACTTTTTTTAAGTGGGTNTACTGTATATTTGAGCATTTTTTGTAGTGGGTATACTGTATATATTTGTGCTATTCAAAACAATGGGTCAATCAATTTGAAGTGGGCATACTGAAATCCCTGAAATTTAGAAGTGGGTATACTCCGTATACCCTGCGTTCTACGTAGACTACACCACTGGTAATAAGGCTAACTGTGGGCTCACTTGGTGGTGTCGTGGACCTGCTTTTTGAAGGGAGAACCTCTGCGATTCTGGAAACCTGAAGTCTGTTGGACCTAAAGCCGTGGCTTTTTTACTTTTTAAAATAATAACTGCGGAATTGGTATCAGAAAAAATGAATTGCATCGCGCTCACCATTCACCGGCCTGAAGTCATTTGGGAGCGATTATGCTTCAGTGATATGTAGACCGACAGTTTGGTTATTGCCTTTAAATGTAGGCGGATTTCGGGGGCATGATTTATGTTGACAAGTACTTATTTTAACGACTTAAATGAAGATGTTCTGTAGACTGTTTGACGGTCCCCTTCCATAGGACAGCATCCATCCATCTACTCCATCCCTTCCTCATCTTTACCGCGTAAACGGTAATAATAGCATTACTTTTCTTGTAGACGTTGCGCGTAATATTTTATTCATTATCGACTTATTTCAAGCAGCATTCCACTGTCCACTCTGTGTGGCCCTGTTGAAAGGGTTGCCTTGTCTATGCGGGAGGGGGGATGGCTTCCACTGAACACGGCAGGTCATTTGCATGACAAGACTTCATGCCCATTAGCGAACACTTTGTTCTTAACAACTTCCCATTAAGAAATGGGTATTCTAAATGTGTTTGTCACCGTTTTCAGCAAGCCTGGCGTCGCCATGAGGACCTGATGTTTTCCACAGAAAACATGCATGGTTGCAACCACTTACAAAAAAAAAAAAAAACCTCACCGTTTCACTGAATTTAAAGACTCACTGCTCTGATGTAGCCTACTCTTTATTATTTGGTGTTGGAACTGTCTATGCATCGCGTGGCATGGGCAGACGTTGGTAGGCTTTACGCATGCATACACGCACACAAAACGGTTCAGTTCAACGTTTATTGACCAGCAAGCAAGCGGCGCAGTACCAGCTGATTTGCTCTAGAGTCGCGAAGTGAAAACTGACTTTCAAACCCACATCGCAATCACCTTCAAGCGAGAGCGCACGCTAGGAAGAATGTTCCATTCATGTTGATGTGGGCAGGGGAAAAGTGTTGCAAGAACATTGGACTCATTCAATATCATTGTGCAAAGTGTGTGTTGCAATATTGTGCTGAGGATATGTGTTGGGGATTTCTCGTGTGTCTATTTTGTTTGCGTAAAACGATTCCACCAATAGTGCAAATTACAAGTAGTTCTAGGCTATGTCTGACAAGTAGAACTACGGAGGAATTCTAACGAAACCTAAAACAAAATAGGCAGATAGCTTATTTAATAACGAGGCCAAAATAGGTAGCTACCAGCTTATTTAATAAAGAGGCCTAATACAAATAAAATAATTGCTCAAGACTATTGCCTTTACAGTTAAAATGAGCGTGAAAAATAGCTGAATTACATTTTTTAATCAACAAAAAACGTTAGAATGAGCGTTAAAAACAGCTCATTTACATTTTGAAACATTTACAAAATAGGCAGCCTGAAGGCTTGAAGGGATTGGAGGACAATTTCCAACAAAAAAATATAGCAGCCTGAAGGGACGTTCTCTCTCTCTCTCTCTCTCTCTCTCTCTCTCTCTCTCTCTCTCTCTCTCTCTCTCTCTCTCTCTCTCTCACTCTCTTTTTAAACCGTAGCATGGATTTAACATGGGTGCATTCTGTAGGCTATGTTTTCCAACACTGTTGTATCTTTTCTGGTCATGCGCGAACTATTTGTTGTCATTCAGAATCAGAAACATCAAAGTGGCGGCAGACAGCTTTCTCTTGTTGCTGGTGCTTTGCATTTCATTTGAATAGTGAAGCTATAGGCCTACTCTCCACACATAGGTATATTCCAGACCCCCAGAAGACGGTAGCTAGAAGCTTTCATCTAAAAAGTTACCGGAAAGTCAGAAAACTCGCTGCATGACAACCAAATGTGCTCAGTGGTCAAGACTTCTAGACGCACGCTGCCCTGATTCAAAGCGACAAGGCTGTGCTTGGTCCCGCCTCTCTGCCCGCAGATGGGGCTACTCAAATACTGTTCCAGAAATGTAAGGAGTAGAAAGTAACATAGGCCTACAGATATTTGTCAAAAAATGTAACGGAGTAAAGTAACGGAGTAAAAGTGAAAAAAAAGCTTCTCAAATATTGTTCCAGAAATGTAAGGCGTAGAAAGTAACCTAGATAATTGTCAAAAAATGTAAGGCGCAAACGTAAATTGTCAAAAAATGTAACGGCATAAACGTAAAAAAACAACAACATACCAATTAAAATGAGTAAGTACATTTTATTTATAAAGCACATCTAAAAACAGCAAAAAACAGCTGATTTACATGTTTTAATCAACAAAAAACAAAACTGACCAAAATGAGCGTTATAAACAGCTGATTTACATATTTAAATAAACAAAACCCGTGAAAATGAGCATTAAAAAAGCTGATTTACATTTCTAATATAGGCAGGCTGAAGGGACGTTTAGTTCAAACCTAAGGATCTTTAGTTCAATTTTAAGGACGTTTCGTAGGCTTTTGCGGTAGACGGAACGTCCTCGACGAAAGATCCCCTGCCTTATACGAATGGTCCAACGTTTTGTTCGAATGGTCCCCTCTCAACAATCCATTCGACGAAAAGACCTGTACCCCTCTAATCAACTTTTACTTTCCTATGCAACCATAAAACAGTCCCACCCCCGCCAACAGTCACCACGACAGAGGTACCCTGACTGTAGAACTGTGCCCCGCCCCCAATCCACCACCATATCTGAACGCTTTTGCATGCTGCAAAGCTTCCTTTCGGCTTCCACTATCTCACCTATATCAATGTGATGATGAACTTTACAAGTGTTGAACATTGTCTACAAGTATCCAAACCATGATTGTTGTAATCACTGCTGCTAACCTGCAATCCACTTGTTAGCATTGCAGTGGTATAATATTATATTGATGCAAGCAGCTGAATTAGATTGCAACAATGTGACAAGAACCACATGGTTGTCTGGTGCCAATATGAACTTCTGTGCCTTCAATATTCACCTGATATTGAATACTGCATGCAAGCAAACTCTTCTAACTAAAACTCCAGGACCATGCTGTCAAAATTGTCTGAGGGAATCTCTAGCCAGTATGAATTAAGTTATTTTGCAATACAGCTGGTAACTTAGCGAGTAAGACACAAGCTTCATAGCAAATATAAAGTTACAGGTGCTGATTGAAAGACTAGTTAGGATGGGAGTCCTTGTTGCAAACAAGAGTGCTACAATTCTTTAATCCTCTCCTATTTCATCACTTTATTCCAAGACTACTACTACTACCGCTACCACTACCACTACTACTACTACTACTAAAATGATGATGATGATTATTATTATGATTTTACAATTAAAATAATTAATGTCTATCAAAGCCATGTGCAATGTGCTATTCTTGCTGTATGGCATCAATCAATTCATTTACAAGTGTTATGGTTTCCCTAGAATTTGCTTTGTCATTCACAGGGTAGCCATCTTGTTTTCACTATTAAGGTGACATCAGAGCCATGGATTTGAGAGTTGCGACAAGTCGGTTGGTGACATGGTCCTCATAGCTTCAAGTAATTGTAGCCAATTGAGATTTTGAAGTCCGTTATAAAAAGAATGAGGCAAAACACCATCCCAATTTTTTTATATGTTGTTAAAAAAAACATCCTCTTTCAGAAACACCAAACAGAAAGTTCCTAACTAGTGTCATAGATTGAAAATATTGCTCCAAACATTGGTGCGAATTATTTTTTCCCATCTTTGGACCTCTGTATCTCAACAACCATTGGAGCCTTTTGTTAGATATACTATGATGTGAAAGTCATGGTACATATCAGACCATTTACCAAGGATGAACCTTACATGTAGAACTTTGAGGTTTTTACAGACATTTGGAAACCCTAGAATATATGATATCTACACAGAGTAGAGGCACATTATTACGGTGTGATTAGACTTACAGTGCTGCAAATTGTAATATATGATATTCAGGTCTGCGACTCTTAGCCCTGAAGATATAATGAATCTGACACAAATAGTTCTGGAGATAATTGAGTCTGAACATGGTCACTCATGCAATGACGCTAAAACAAGCGTAGGGGGTGTACTTATTTACAGATTTTTTGTGCCAAAAGTATCCAGAGCTGAGTTCTGATATTGTGGATATGATCTATTGGATGTTTAAGCCATCACATACATTTTTTTCAGGCAAATCCGAGGGGGTCGAGTGGGAGATTTTTCAGAAATTTGCTGATTCCAGCTGGAATGACCCACGAGCGTTCAATGTGGGAGCAGGTTCGCACACCAAAAGAGACAGTAGGTCAGGCACAGAGTCATGTTGTTACTTTTTTTGACCAGCAGATGGCAGCGGAAGAAACGCATAGAAAACATATTGCTCTCAATGTACATGGTTCCCATGTTCAGGGTGGAAATTAAATAAGAAAACATCACATAAGACAAGTCTCATTGGCATTTTTAAAAAGAAGAATTCATGGAGAATGAAGAAAAAAATAAAATAAAAATCTGTGGACAATCCCACAAGGGGTTCTGGAGCTCTGAAAATGACACCCAAAATGATTTGTCAGACTTGTGAGGTCTTCTTTTCAAACACTGATGGGGTTTCCTTTCTATTTATAGCTTTTTATGAGAGTGTTCCTACTTGTCTCTACAAGGGGAAAAAATCAAGAGGCTATGTTGGGCACAAATATGTCTTCTGAAGGCCTAAACAGAGCACAGCCAAAAACTCCAGTACAATTTGTATCATCTTTGAGGGAATGCTATGACAATGCACGATCATACAGACCAAAACTGACAGTTTAGCAACAAACTATTCCTATCTATGTACCAGCATGCCAAATTGGAGCTTCATACATGGTTTAGTTATTGAGCTAGGGGCTTGTGAACTTTGACAAAAAAAAGAGTGTGAACAAAATGGGCACCCCCCTCCCCCAGTAAAATTGGCTGTAACACGGAGAGTATACATCTTACATTCAAATAAATTTACAGTGTTTCTCCTAAGTACCATGGGTACACTTGGTAATATTTTCAGAATTTTTTGAGACCTAAGTGCGCGGGCACTTGTTGATTTGGCGTGGAATGACCCAAATGCAAAAATTCTGTGGGAGGACCTCCAGACCCCCCAATTCAATGAAGTGTCCCCCATTTTTTTCATTCAGAGTTGGCAACCATAATACATACATATAGTTTGGCCCCTTCACTCAGAGGAATTTGAAAAAAGTGTTCCTCGTTGACATTTAATTGAATAGCCCTGGTTTAGGAGGATATAGTAGAGGACCTCTGAGAATATGATTTTTGTGACCCATGGTCTGTCGGCTTGTTGTTGTGGTATTAGTCCAGTAGATGGCGAAAAAGCGCCACAAAGAGAAATCGGCCTTGAAAACAGCACAGTGGGAGAAGTGGTCTGTCTCTTCCAGTTGTCTTGCTGTTAAAGGGTTGTTTTAGGGTTTACTCCATTACTGGAAATAAGAATGAATCAGTTCAATCACAATTGTTTTTTTTAATGTATTTATTTATTTCATTTCATTTCATTTCATTTATTTAAACTCGAAGAATCATTGAGGGCCCAGCCCTCATTTACAATGATGTCGAGTAAAACAAACAATTGCACATATAAAATCATATATAAACAACGAACATACACAATACACCATAAATCATATAAGAGGTAAGAATTAAGACAAACTATGAATTAAAACTTATGAGTTAAAACAAGTGCAAGTATGTGATAAAAAACTTCCCAGTGTAACTTTAAAATGTTTTAATGGCACAAAGGCTTGAAGACCCATCCTTTGTTGTAAGTTATTCCAAACTGAAGGTCCACAGACACTAAAAGCTGTTTTACCCAGTTCAGTGCGGGCATAAGGGACCTCCAGTAAAAAATTGCTGCTGCGGGTTTGGTATGGGTTGGAGTGCCAAACTAAAAGAGATGAAATATAAAATGGGAGTTTGCCAGTGAGGGCCTTATAAATAAAAATAAAATAATGCATGTCCCTTCTGTGAGAAAGTGGAGCCCACCCAACTTTATCATATAACAGGCAATGATGTGTACTATATGGATCCCCAGTAATAAAACGAAGAGCTGAATGATAGACAGTGTCAAGTGCCTTCAGATTAGAGAGTGGTGCATGTCTGTAAATAATATCACCATAGTCAAGGGAAGACAGAAAAGTAGCTTCAATTAACTTTTTTCTGCAGAAAACAGGAAAGTGATATTTATTTCTGTGCAGGAAAGATAGCTTTTGTCTGAGCGTAGTGACAAGACAGTCAGTATGTTTCTTGAATGTGAACTTGTCATCTAGCCAGATTCCCAGGTACTTATAATGTGATACTCTCTCAATAACAGACCCATCTAAAGTAGATATATTAAAATCATTTTTCATGCCATGCTTAGATCGAGTAAAGACCATACATTTAGTCTTGCTTACATTAAGTAGAAGCTTAAGACTAATGAAGGCATTTTGTAGGATATTAAAAGATTTATTTTTACTTTAGATGCCCTTTTGGAGATTTTCCCTGGGTCTTACAACAACATTGTAAACACAAGGCTCTGATAATTGCTATGCCGCCACGGCAAGTTAACGGCCTAAAGCCCTTCTCTTGTCAAGAATTACAATTTAAAAAATCCATTGAACCAAACATTTGTTGTTGTAGCCCCTCGCCACAGAATTGTTCCGTAACCACCATGTGATTTGTTGTATCTGTTGGAGAGAGAGCAAATGGTATAGTACAGGCTGTGGTAATAAAGAGTTGAAACTGGAGTGTCTGGCAGAGGTCCCAATGGGCTGAACCTCCTGTTGCGCTTGTAATAAGTAAGAGATTAAAGAGCAGAGCAGGACACACACACACACACACACACACACACACACACACACACACACACACACACACACACACACACACACACACACACACACACAGGCGCGAGTGAGAAAACCAGGGCCTTCTCTCACTCACTCACTCACTCACTCACTCACTCACTCACTCACTCACTCACTCACTCACTCACTCACTCATTCACTCACTCACTCACTCACTCACTCACTCACTCACTCACTCACTCACTCACTCACTCACTCACTCACTCACTCACTCACTCACTCACTCACTCACTCACTCACTCACTCACTCACTCACTCACTCACTCACTCACTCACTCACTCACTCACTCACTCACTCACACACACACACACACACACACACACACACACACACACACACACACACACACACACACGGACAATTTCTGCCCCTTCAATGTAGCCAGTTATTGCTCATTGTCAGGGGACGGAGCAGGTGAAAAGTTGCCAGTTCAGTGTATATTTGTTCTTAGTGCTTGCGGCAGTTTCTCATAAAAAACGAATTTATTAATTTATCAGCCAATGTGCCAGTATAACATTTCAGAGATGCAATTCATAGCATGTTTTTTTTCCAAAGCAAGCAAATACCTAAAGAGGATTGCACATCAGAAAGACACGTCCAGAGTCCCAACTACGACTAGGCAGTTGTCCGTCTGTCCCTTCAACAGGCGTTGACACTCCCCTGGGGTGGCGCCAGAGGGATTTCTTTAAAACTTCCGTGTGAGAGCTTGCGGCTGGCCCTTTGAAGTAGCCTAATGTTTTCATGAGGTTGCCACAAAGTCCATGTCTCTACTTTTCACAAGTAGCCTTGTTAGTAGATGCATCATTAATGACTCTAAATATAAGAGGTCTAGTTGTAGTTACTAGTTACTACGTGTACTGTCACTGTCTCTCGAAAGTGAAAACCCACCTGGGAAACTCCAACTCCCATTGTCATTGTGACACAGCACTCCACAGCACACATCTGCACACTGCACACTGCACACAACAAAATTGCATTTTATGCCTCACCCGTGCAAGGGGGCAGCCCCCAATGGCACCACGAGGGAGCAGTGCGGCGGCAGGACGGTACCATGCTCAGAGTACCTCAGTCATGGAGGAGGATGGGGGAGAGCACTGGTTAACTACTCCTCCCACCAACCTGGTGGGTCTGGAGTCGAACCGGCAACCTTTGGGCTACAAGTCTGACGCCCTTTGTGAGTTCGCTACTTGCTAAACTGCCCTCAGACGTCCTGCTTGCACTCAACACAAAGCAATCAGAGTCCGTCATGGAACCTGACCACCGACGGCCTTCTCAACCCAACTGAGCATGTTGAAAGTGTCCCAATGCAGACCCATAGGCACTGCCGTCCTCCATCCCTCTCAATCGTACCAACTTACACAGACACCATGTCAATTCTTACCGACTGTCTTCATCACTATCCGACTCCCAGTTGTCGGGTCGGTGTGGGGTCAGCTTAACAAAATATTTCCTTGCAATTACAATCTTGGTTTTATTTTTTGTATTAGATTAACTGATTGTTTTTCTCCTTTTGAAAGTGGCTGTTGGATAAAAGTGACTGTAAAATTGAAGATATTAAAAAAACTGAATTTGATTCGATTGCAAGAGAGGACATGCGCACATGCACACACACACACACACGCACATGCACGCACACACACACACCTTCCTTCCAAGGATTAGGGTCCTACCCTGCTGTGAGAGCAATAGTGTCTCGAAGGCAATCCCTCCTGTCTCGTAAAAGATGAGGCACACCAACAAAAGAACCCCAAGCTCTCTGTCCTCAAATCCCCTCTCTTCAATGAAAAAGATAATTGAGGCAAGACAGGACAAACCATGGGGCTCTGGAATTGGACAGGATCTTAAATTAAATTCAGGAGTAAGATAGGAGTTAGGGTTTTTTGTCAGCTTAGCTGGGATATTAACAATTCAGCGAGCCACATGTGTATATTCATGAGCTGCATGCTGACAAATACAGTGTGTGAAGACACAGCATATATTTCCTCTACTTCCTATACCCCCATCTCGTGTCGATACGGAGAAATACGGTTAAAGCTCCTACTTAGGGCTCATCAATTATAAGTGAATGTCAAGCACGAGCTTATTAAATCGCTGAGTCCTTTAAATATTGAAGAGCGTTCAGAGGAGCGGTGAGAGGCACTTGCCACGCTGTGATCGGCATCTATTTTTAGACACTCTCATTGACAAATAAAGTGCTAAATTCTGTTTTGTTGTGGGGTTTTTTGCCAAGGCAATCCAACAAAGGCAATGAGGCAGTTTGGGCTAATGATCCATTTGGCGTCACGGAACTAAAGAGATGAGAAACGAAGGTTGCTTAGAGACATTCTCATGACACAAACTAATGGGATTTTTGTTCATGTTTGATTCCTTGCCTCTAGTCCCATAAAGAGACAAACACAAAAGGGTACACAAGTTATTATTTTTTTGTATGTTGCTTTTCTCTGACTCCCCACTAGAGGGAGATTGGTTTCTGTGTTTTGGCTATGCTCGGCCATCAGAGGTTATTGTCTGCTCTGCATAAAATCCTTCAAATTCACCTACGTTTGAAAGTCATCCAAGCTCAACCATTGCCTCCCATTCAACATGATGATATCTTCCCCCTTCTCTTCACACATTTGCTGTTCAATGGTCTCTAGCAATGGTGTAATTCACATTTGCAATAGGTTGTATTTGTGGATACATATTGTGACATCAATGTTATGGCTATATTATGGTTTCCACCCTTTTTAACCACAAAACATGAATGGTGCTTTTATATTATACACATATTTTAGTGTCCTTTTAAAACCACAGATAAATGAAATGGCGGTTTTATGTGCCAGTGTGTCAGTTCATGGCAGAATCATGACGCACCAGGTTATTACTAAATTTACCATTTGTCTGTACATACTGATAAGACTGAGATGCAGTCTTCCATGGCTTTTTGATACCATACCTTCCCCATCCTAGCAGACAAAGAGACGGCATCTCTGAACAAGCCAAATGGTCGGTTAACTGCCATGAACTGTCATAGAGTCAGTGTCAGATTCTTCTTCTTTCTTTTTTTCCTCCAATTTTCTTTTTTTTTTCTCTGGGTGATTTGTAGGACCTTGAGCACAAGCGTCAAGGAACTAAAGAGATGAGTTTTATTACACGTCATATGAAAGCATAACACTTTGACAATAAAGGGACTTTATATGACCTCAAGATATCTTGTATCTTGATTGGCAGGTGGCCTGGACCTCATCCTGATGCCCGGGCTCGGGTTCGACAAGAGCGGCAATCGGCTGGGTCGAGGGAAGGGCTTCTACGACACGTACCTGGAGCGCTGCATGGCGCACCCCAAGGGGAAGCCCTACACCATCGCGCTGGCCTTCAAGGAGCAGCTGTGCCAAGAGGTCCCGGTGGACCAGCGCGACATCCACATAGATGAGGTGCTGTATGAAGACAAATGAACTGGCTCCGTGCTCGCTCAGTGCAGCACCACGCGGAGGAAGCTGGAGGCTCCCTCCCTCCCCAACTCCCTCCCTCCCTACAGGTCGCTTATGGGCGAGCTCGGCCCGCGTGCTGTGCTCTGCTCTGCCTCTGCTGTGCTAGAGATCATTTGGTGGGACCACTCAAGTGCCTTCTGAAGACAGAGTGCCTTAGCAATGCATGCGCGCACACACACACACACACAGAGTTATACACAGACACACACACTCACTCACACACACACACACACAGTTACACACACACACACACACACACACACACACACACACACACACACACACACACACACACACACAGCCAGGTCTCTCATTCCCTCTCTCTCTCAGGTGTTTTTCCCATTTTCCTGAGTCAGTAGACCTGACTGGATGTAATGAATTCTCTCCATATGAGCTCTTTTATTCTACCCAGCTTGCATAACCACAACTCCCAGTGCTCTACCTCCCTCCTTCCCTCCTCTCCTCCCAGTGGAAGTGCTTGCTTGCTTGCTTGCTTGCTTACCAAGTTTCTCACCTATCCCTACAGGCCAAATTAAGTCAGCTTTAAAGGACTGAGGCTTTCCTCCATGCGGTCTCTTGGCCAAGTAATGTAATTGAATTCGGGGCACGAGGGAGCTCAGTGAAATTGCCATGGCCTTTCCATAACCTTTCTCTTTGATCGTCTACATTTTTTTGCTTTTAAATGTTACCTGTGGAATGGCCTTTATTCTGGGACCTACCATTTACATTCAGCTATTCACACAAAAAAACATTTCTTAATTTTCCTGATGTTTGTTGCCCACCTTTGTACCATCCATTGTTTTGTAAGCAGTGTGTTGATGGCACGTCCAATAAACACTTGTGCATAACAGTTTTATTTTGTGAGATGGCTGCTGGAATGGAAATTTTGGGAGCATGGTGCTGCATCCAACAGTGATTGTGCGGTGCACCCTGCTTCACCCCTGGTTTTATTTCTCTGTGCTCCACCAGATGAAGGATAAAGGTGCAGTTTAAATGCCCCGTGTGGGCACCGTAGCCTAAATGAAGTGAGAATGAGAGGTGCAGAATGGAGAAGATGGTTGAAATAAAATTATTTAAAAATAAAATCATAAAATTATAAAATATGGCCTAATTAGTACCAGCATCTCTCATCTCTTCAGCCAGTCAGTCTTCATCAGGGGTGCTAAATAAGTTGGCATGCAAATCCCATTGGCAATCTACTAAGTTGCTAACTAAAAGTTTTACAGTTTACTGTCAGTCAGGAATACTGTATTAGCATTTTCAGGTTACCCTTGCTGAGGTTTTATAGTCTCTTGTTATTTATTTATTTGTTGATTTGATTTATTTTTGCATCATTTTTTACGCGGCAACTTTATTGACTCAGCCTTATCCAGTGTACCTCTTGTCAGCATTAACATGCAGAAGTAGGCTACTTTTGGGAACTTACTTCTTCAGATTGATACATCAGAAATTACTTCAAACATAAAAGTAAAGCACAAAGGATTCCTCGTCTTTCATAATGGTTTCAGTCAAATGCTTGCCTAGTTCATTCTTCACCAAGACTCTCATTCATCCAGATTCATTCCTCAACTGAAGAACTATCACTTGTTTGGTTGTGATGAGGAACAGCTAGTTATACCTCTCCAGACCACTCCCTTCTCCACTTGGAGTTCTTCCCATTATTCTAACTCAGGGATGTCAAACTCAAATTGACTGAGGGCCAAAATCAAAATCTGGAACGAAGTCGCGGGCCGAACTCAACAATTATTTTTACTAATGGACTAAAATTGTGCAAGCATGCACTTCATACTCGTAGTTAAATTGTGCAAACACTCTTTCCCATCATATTTGTTAGTTAAAATGTATCTGCACATCCTGTGACAGCAAATTCCATGTTCAAGTCATGTTACGCTATACATTAATGGTGTATGTGGGCCAACTGTAATACAAATTTGAAATGATCTCGCGGGCCAAATAAAATGGTTCCGCGAGCCAAATTTGGCCCCCGGGCCTGAGTTTGACATCCCTGTTCTAACTCCTGTCCTCCCTTGTGCTTGGGGCCTCATTATGACGTCGCAAGATGAGATCATTGATGCCAGAAGTTTAATTCAAAATCTTGCAAAAGCGCAATTCGAAGGTCATTTTCTCAAATTTTGCAGTCGGGATGTTGAATGGGAAAAAAACGCCCAAAAGGTATTTTGGCTAGGTTGACAGCAGGGAAGCTTCCTTGTTTTCTCCACAGAGGCGGGATGACGGTGACGCGCGAGACCACAAGCACAGGTCGAGGAAGGGCGTTAGGAAAATTGAATGCAGCCTTAACCTTGGTCCTCACCATACCCTCTATGTGTAGCCCAAACAACTCAGTGTTACAAAAAGTAATAAGAAAGAGATATACTGTACCTGTACTATGGGGTTAAATACAATGTAATCTCCCTTTCAACTCTCCCGCCAAAACGTCTACATGAACCGTTTGGAGAATCGGCATGACTAATTGTTATGGGGTAGGCATGCCGTTTATTTATATGCACCACTAACAAGGCTGTCCTCCATTCCTACAAGACTTTTACATTGTGAAAATGACAAACAAAACGGAGAGAGAGAAACATTATTTATTTTAGAGCCGCCCGTCAAGGCTGTCTGTCTGCCATGCTTAAAAGCGAGGGAAAATAATCATTCTACTCCTTGGGATGAATTGAAGCTTCGCTCTGCAGTACATGTTCCCTCCCCATTAGTATTGCTCCTTTTGCCTTCTTCACACAGCTTTCTAGCTTAATCCAAAACAGTGGGACCCCAGAAATGATTAATTAAGGATATATCTGCTGGGATGCCAAGGCACAGCAGGAGATCTCATTATGAGGAATTAATAAGATGACAAAGACACATCATTGGGTGGCTTCACATGATGACAGGTTGAGCTGTGATGACGCAGACACACACACACACACACACACACACACACACACACACACACACACACACACACACACACACACACACACACACACACACACACACACACACACACACACACACAGGCACACACAGACACACACAGCTATATGCTATATTTTGATGATTATCCAACCAGATCCAGGAATAGCCATCGGGTTTTCCCCCCAGAGATGAGGAACAGAAAGAGGAGAGAGACAGAGAAGACAAGAGCAAGAGACAGACTGAGTTCTCCACTAAAGCGACTGCTTCTCTGCTTGTGTCTGTAGAGCAGAGCTTCCCATTGTGTACAGTCTCTTTCAGGGGAACATCTCGGCACTTTCATTTTACAGACATGTGTCGAACAGACAGGCACATAAGACATGGGAAATATTATGGCTTCCAGCAATCTTATTTTTGTTGTGCCAGTCTGTAACATCTAGTGTAAAACCAATATGATTATAAGTTAGTGAAATGTACTGTGAAAACCTACTGTAGTGTAGTTATGTCATGTTGCATTTCTAGGGATTTTACCCGGTCAGAAAAAGACTCCCCGCTGAGCGAATTGCTGTCATTTAATATGCATGCATGATCCAGATATCAACTTTCCCAAGGTTGACCTACTAAATAATATTAGAAATGTCTTCCCCTCACGTCTGTGTAAGAAGGATGTATCTGTACGTGACAAAACCTGCAAAGTGTCTGACAAGTGGCTCTCAAACATGACAAATATAAACATACAGTAGGTTTCAAATACACGAGGGAAATTTATCACCAAATCGACTGTATACTATTTAATATTGTTTCTATGATCTACCTGTGCAGGTCAACTACATAAAATGGCACTGGATTATTGCTCTGAGCCTTGACTGCATCTCTCTCTCTCCATCTCTCTCTCCATCTCTCTCTCTCTCTCTCTCTCTCTCTCTCTCTCTCTCTCTCTCTCTCTCTCTCTCTCTCTCTCTCTCTCTCTATTTAACACACAGCTCCATTCCATCATTTTCACACAATACTACCCTAATGGGTTTGCTGCCGCTGGATTGAAATGGGGGAATTAATAAATGGGTGGTGGAGAAATTTGGGACACTTTCTTCCTTTAACATGGAGATCATCTTCACAGCTCACTTTCTAAATCCTTTCAGCCGTTCAGCAATTCAAAACCTCGCCAGTCATTTCTCGAGGCCTTACACAGCCTTTTACATAATCATGAATATTAATTTGGCATGCTAAATCATATTAGCATTTAAACCAACCCTGCCATTTTATAACCATAGCGACAAAAAAAGGAAAGAATTGCCCTAGATTACACAGGCTTTTGGCAATCGTGCAACGGAACTGCATAGTTTTTACACACGGTGGGGATTCTGTGAGCGCATGCTGGTTAGCCAGCATAGTGAATGCTGACCTGCTCATAGTGCCACTAGCAGCCCTGTAGCGCACCCCATTTGCTGAAATCACAGAGGTGTAGGGCAGCTCAAGCTCTCTCGCTCGCTCGCTTGGTGTGGGCCCGGATGGTAGCGAGAGACATCACACCTTCTGGCTTCCTGCGAAAGGGAACAGTGCATATGGGCCATTGTCTCTCTCTAGATTCCATTTCATCATTCTCTCTGTGCTCAGGTGCAATGCCACTTGAGCACAATATGAGAGAGAGAGAGAGAGAGAGAGAGAGACAGAGAGAGAGAAATAGATAAATAAATGAAAAAAGAAAGAAAGAAAGAAAGAAAGAAAGAAAGAAAGAAAGAAAGAAAGAAAGAAAAGAAACAGTTTTCAGTATTTGGTGGTAAGTCTGATTTTACCAAATGTTGAGATTTGTATGGCCATTGTCTGCCAAGATCAAACTAGAGCCTTGTGAGAAATGGAAAAAGGGACCATCTGCCTCCAAAATAGGATTACACTAGAAATGTGTATTTGGATTCTTGGCTTAGCGGTTGAGCAATGAGAAACACAAAGCAGACCCAGACAATGACACGAAGTGTGAAAAGTGCACATTATATCTGCCATCAGTTCCTATCTCATCCTCTCTTGCCCGGCGAGAGAGTGAGTGAGTGAGTGAGTGAGTGTGGTGGGTGTGTTAGTGCAAAGTCATAATGTCTTTATCTACTAAATCTCAGCTAATTCCATACAATTATGTGGAATGCAGAGGTCCCATTCCCCATTCAGCTGACATTACTCATCACAATGGCTTTCACTTGTTCCACTTTGGTGAATGCCTACATTCACAACAACAAACCCCCCCTCCGCTCCACCACTGCCGGACGCGTTTGCCCTCTGCAATGCTTGTTGACACCCAGAGGGGGAGGTCAGGGAGAGGCTACACCATTTCAACATTTATGAGAGAAAATAAATCTACTGTTTGCTCTTTTTGTGTCACTCGCCGCTTGTGGCACGCGCCCTCTTGAGTGAGTGGAGAGAATAAATGAAGGACAGAGAGAGAGAGAGAGAGAGAGAGAGAGAAGAAAGATGTAAGGAAGGAGGAAGGACAGGAAAAAAAGGATGGAGAGAGACACAGGCAAGAATGGGAGCGACAGGCAAAAGAATCCAGAGAAATAAAAAAAAATAAGGAAGGAAAGAAAGAAGAAAGGATGAAAAAATAAACAGCCTCTTGTCTTGAGTGATGTAGGCAGTAGCTCTGGGAAGGGGCCATAACTCCACGGAGGAAGTCAGCTGAGAAGAGATGGAGGGTGTGCAAATTGCTCTGTTGAAGGAGTGAAGGGAGATGGGGAGGGTGTGTGTGTGTGTGTGGAAGGCCTGAAGAGAGACGGGGAGAGAGGGAATGAGAGAGAGAGAGAACGAAAGAATGAGAGAGGGGGTCGATAAGAGAGAACGAAAGAGCAATAGAGACAGAAAGCTATTGATAAAGAGAGGGGGATGGAGGATGGAAATGCATAGAGATAGATAGGCAGAGAAAGAGAGAGGAGGATGAGGATGACGAGAGAAGGGAGAGAGAAAGAGAGAGAGATTGAGAGAGTGGGCTGTACAGTAGTGTTCACAGGAAGTGAGAGTGTGGCGAGGCAGCGGGGGGGAGCTGCGAGCACTGGGGTCTCCTGATGGGGAAACGGAGAACACTGCTGTTCCTGGAAGCCTTCTGGGTACCACAAATGTTGAAATTCTCTCACAAAACATCACCAGGGAAATAAAACAACACATCCACAGGATATGGGCAGAGAGTCACTGCTGTGTTGGGCACATGGTGAGCGGAAGACGGCATGTGGTTAAGTCATTTTGGAACAAATAAAAGGGTACACACACATGCTCCTCAAACCTGCAGAACATTGCACGAAAAGACCCTTCTCACACCAGACAGAGACTGTTATTCTCTTTACACAATAAATAAACAGTAATAAATCTGTGTGCCCTGTGATGTGTGGGTTGTACGTAGATGGCTGTTTGGCAACTGGGGGGTTGCAGGTTCGAGCCCCACGCTGTCTGACCTCATCGAAGTGTACTTGGGCAACACCAAATGACTCCCGTTGAGCAGGTTGGTGCCTTGTGTGGTAGCCTCCACCACTGCCGTATGAATGGGTAAATGAGAAGAGTACTCTAGAAAAGCATTATATAACTAGGCCTACATACTAAATGGAGTATATGTTATATAGGCTACATTATTATATAGTATTTATATAATGTAGTTAATTTTTAAATTATGTAGTTCATTTTCACATGATCATATTGGGGTAATTTGCCAAACCTTGTATGAAATCAAAATATGTCAGTTTCAACTACCCTAAGAGGAAACAGGGATTATCTCATATTTTGTTGACATCCTTCATAAAGCTCTTGGGGGGACCCTTGTGTGTGTGTGTCAGCCATGACAAATATATACACCTGTCAGATTAACAGCATATCTACTCAACAACTCAATGTCAGCATAAACAGGCAGCGTGTGATTATTGCATTAAGTGTGGAGAGCATGCCAGCATATACAGTACAGTACTGCGCCTGATAAGGTGATTGGCGTAAAACCCCAACATTAGCGGTGAGAGAGCCAGCTGTAGTCACTCCTTTTGGCAGCCAGACTGAGTGACTGTGTGATTAATGCTGGATGATTCCAATTCTCTTCTCTGAAGATGGAGAGAGAGAGAGAGAGAGAGAGAGAGACGGCAAAGCTTGATTGCCAATAAAGCCAGATGATGTACTTGTGGTAATTAAGACTCCAGTCTGAGCATAGCCATTTAAATACATTTGCATATATTTCAGCTAGAAGAAAGGTTAACAAACTCATGCACACATGCATGCATACTCTCTCTCTCTCTCTCTCTCTCTCTCTCTCTCTCTCTCTCTCTCTCTCTCTCTCTCTCTCTCTCTCTCTCTAGAGAAGAGAAATGGATTAATCAGTGAATGGGTTAGTACCCCCTCCCCCCCCCCCCCCACCCGGGTAGGTTAGTCCAGTATCTGGTAAATCTATGTTTTATGGGGTTGCAGGTCTCCCCTCAAAGTCATTGTGTAATTCAAGTGTTTTGGGCCCAAATGTAACAGGGCTTCACTCAAGGATTGAGGGGCGTTATGATACAATATGATACGATAACACTTTATTGCCAGTTTACACTGAAATTCATTTTGCACTGTTGAACACGACTTGTTTAAGGAAGAACAAGACGTAATTGTAGCGAAGGGGAGTAGAGTTGCCCAGCTGGGAATCGAAACCAGACCTTCTGGGGTAGTAAACTGGGGCTCTGACCGCTACACCAAAGAGCCAGGCTCGTTGGCATGTTAGTCAGAGCAAATCCACAACCTTAGTGATGGTCACTCCATCACAATGCCTTCCCTTTCGGTAAGCACAACCGTGCGTTTCACACACTCATGGTGTCCCTCACGCAACTGCCCATCATGCTTCTCCCATCCAGTGTGCCCCGTCATCAATGCTTCACCCATCACTGGGGTCCCTCACACCAGGGTCACCAATCCTGGGGGTCCCTCACATGGAATTACGGCTCACACACAATGGGTACGCTTCCGATGGCCTCACGGTACCATCCCACTTCTGACACCATTTGTAGCGAAGGGGAGTAGAGTTGCCCAGCTGGGAATCGAACCCAGACCTTCTGGGGTAGTAAACTGGGGCTCTGACCGCTACACCAAAGAGCCAGGCTCGTTGGCATGTTAGTCAGAACACACCCACAACCCTAGTGATGGTCACTCCATCACAGTAACATCACAGGACTATTGCACATTAGTGCCATGGTCCAAATCATAGCATGTCTGCGTCAGTGTTGGGGGAGTAACCTAAATTGTCGGAACCGATAGTTCTCCACAGTGCTTTCGGAATCGGTGTGTGGAGCGCCCTTATTTTCAGTCATAAAGACATTGTTCATTGGTTTTAATGAATGGTTTACTGACCTATTATTTTTTGTTTTGAATATTTCAACAAACAATGGCAAAAATGTCAAATATCGAATTTTCTTATTGGACAGGCTACCGTAGCCATGTACAGTATGTGGGGGAACACAAAGTGGAATTGAATGTGGATAACTTGGTTTTGATGTTTGCTTAAGTCAAGGCTTTTGATTGACTTCCACTTTTACAAGGAAATGAAAGATGTTTTTTTTCTTTTGAGAGCATATTGTGCCAAAATAGTGCCTTGTGTACGGTCAAAGGTGAAGTGCTTGAATGTAATTCAATTTCTAGGGAATGTTGTAATGTGCATGGCTGGTTGTATGACACTTTATAGGCCTATATGCAGATGTTGTACTGTATGTAAATACATCATTGGGACTTTGCCCTAACTCTTAACATTCTGTCAACCTGTAAATACATCCAACATCCCCATTCATGGTGTGAGAGCCTGTGATGTTACATGGGTCAGGGGAAATGGAGACATTAGTGAAAAGAGATGTTGGAAAATGTAGTGCCAATCCTTTGTTGCTTCCTGTCTGACATAGCTCAGGGGGGAAAGAAAGGGCAAGTCCCTTCAAAATCTCAACCAGAAATCTGTTGACTGTTATTTGCTTTGGACTTATTTGACGCCGTGATGGATATCGTGTAATTTCTCTGCCGGACTCCGTGTGATTAGGTGATTTAAGATCACCTCTTTCCGTTTCCTACGAGCACCCTGTCAAATTAAATGGCTGACCTCATTCCCGGCCTCCATTTCCAATGCTATTATGCTGAGCATGAGAAGACAAATGCTGCAGCACACAGTGTGCTGCTTCGGCCATCTTATGGCAGCACTCGGTGAATTTAATTAAATTTGCACCCTGCTCAGCTGCACGATTTTTAATATTGTACTTGGCCGCTCACCGACACATTTCCTACATTTCAAAATGCCTTGGGCACAGAGTAGCGTGCACACACACACACACACATATGCGCACACGCACATCCAAACACGCACGCACGCACGCACGCACGCACGCACGCACGCAAGCAACACACTTGAGGCTGGAATAACGACAAATTGACAGACGCTCTCAATCAGAATGATGGGGAGCTGTGCTCTCACAGAAACAGGTCTCAGGGTGCTCAGGTGATTTACACACACCTGTCATTGTACAGCACAGTGTAGGTGGCGGAGAAAAAAGGGATAGCAAGTGGTTCACACTTGAAACCTGCAGAACCTGGTTTTGTCCTGCTGGAAATGAAACTAAAGTGACAAGAGCTAAGGACTCATCTACAAGACATGTAAGCTGTAAGGCGTTAATTTCTGCCGGGAGGATGAGATCTTCTCTTCAGCCTTGCCACCACAAGGATGCTGAGAGCGTCTGCTCTAATCATCACAGTCCTAGGTCGATGGTCCTCTCATTACTCTGCGTGGATGCCACCACCTCCAGCCACCGTCACCAGTTGGTCTCCGTCCTGTGAAGGGGGGGTAGGCTCTCGCCCCCCTGTCTTATCCATCGGCAGGATATGCACCCTCTTCATGTGAATCAATCTAAGCAGGCGGGGGCCTACGCCAAAGAGAATCACTATTGCATACTTAAGTGTTTCAATAAATATCTTAAACTTCACTTGGTCTATCGAGTCTTTCATGGTAGAACTCTTATAGGACAAACCTGGATGTGCGTAACAACAGAGCAAAAATGCCAAAGTGATGAATAAGGACTTGGAAAAAGAAATTAATAATATAATTGTCAATGTTTTACCACGATGGAAAGCGAACATAATTTGAATACAAAACATAGTCGATGACAATGTGTTTAAGAGCACACCACATTTGAGGAGTCAGATTTGGGTGAAACTAATTTTAGCTTTGCTGAGAAAATATATCCAGATAGCCTAAATGAAGTTGATAATCATGGCACTGTCCTGAATTAATGTGACAACTTTTTACCACTTTTTACCACAGAATTTGTGGAAAATGTGCACTACAAACACCACAATTGTCCTGCTTGGCCTCCAACAGGCTATTACTGTATATCTCAGTGTAAGTTGTCCTGTTGATTCAAGCAACATGTCATACTGATTAACATTTTAATCACTCAACACACAAACACATGGTGAGGGTGACAGGGTGTTGACACCATTTGCATGTTTGCCACAGCAAGAAAATTATTTCACACTTTCATGACGAAAATATGTCTCATATGCTTCCATATATGTTATATGCTTTAAAAAACCGTACCGTATGTAGTCCAAGCTCATGGTTGGTTCATATGATCTTCAAACTACAATGTCTGATTATGTTGTTGCTCTGACAGCAGCACCACACACAGTGTATGCAGACACTGATTGATTCAAATGGCCCATGACATGACAGTAAATAGCAATATACATTTAGCAACGAGGCAATGATAAATGCCTCTGGTATTAAACTTGATGACATTATCACTTCACTGAGTTTTCGGCACATAAAATCACATCAAATGGCTTTACGTAAAGTGCTTGATGTGTTTGCTTGTGCATTACAATGTCACTTCCCTGTTACATGCTTCAATTTGAGTTATTTTCCTTTGTTTTAGCGCTACATTATTTTACCTGGAAAGTGTGTCATTCTCTTATCTGTCATACAGACACAAATGAAGTGAATGTGAAAAAAACATGTAGGCCTAGTGATGAATGTGTATATAAATGTTGTTTATATGTAAATTAACTGCCATCATTCTTTTCCGTCTGAATGACACAAAAAACTATATACTTATACTGCCTCCACCCATACTCTAATGACATGAATGCATGTTATTCCTTACCTGACTTGACTGTGTGTAATATTTTGGCTTTATTTTTTTCATTACCTCTGCGCAGATGATAACAAGCCTGAGAACGCAGCAGGGATGAGCATTTGTTGCGGTGTCACAACACCCATTCTGTCTGTGTCAAATCTTTAATTGGAAAGTGAGACACCGGATGCTACTCCTTTCCTCTTCTTCACACCCCTATTTTTAAAATCGACTTGAGGAGTAGCGGGGCGCTGAGCGTGTGTGATTCTCCCACAGCAGGTGTGTGTGTGTCGGTGTGTGTGTGTGTGTGTGTGTGTGTGTGTGTGTGTGTGTGTGTGTGTGTGTGTGTGTGTGTGTGTGTGTGTGTGTGTGTGTGTGTGTGTGTGTGTGTGTGTGTGTGAGAGAGAGAGAGATTGAGAGAGAGAGTGTGCGTCGTGTATGTGTGTGTGTGTGTGTGTGTGTGTACATGTGGGTGTGTGGGTGTGTGTGTGTTTGTGTGTATACAGTATGTGTGAGTGTGTGCATGCGTTCGTGCGTGCGTGTGCGCGTGACTTCATCCATGGACTTACCCTGAGGCGTTGCTGTAGGCTCCTTGAGCCAGAGTGCTCTATTGTCCTGAAAGTGGTCAGCAGGAAGATCCCTTCACATGCACCTTAGACTCTCCACGCTCATACGTGATTACTCTCTGAGTGGATGCCAAGCCCTCAAGCTCCCTTGACACCTGGTGCGCAGACACAGACACATGTGCGTGCACGCGCAGACGCACGCACGCACGCGCACACACACACACACACACACACACACACACACACACACACACACACACACACACACACACACACACACACACACACACACACACACACACACACACACACACACACACACACACACACACACACACACACACACACACACACAACCTGCAAAGACGTCATTCATTCCCAGCTACAGAAAGTATGTCATTGTATTCCTTCTGCCTGCACTGGCTTGATTTCACTGAGTTTCCTCGCTAGCTCCCCCCACCTGATGACTTGTGTGCTTTGGTTGGGAGCATCTGGTGCAGAAGTCAAATGGATGGCATCTGGAACTATTGGAAGTGGAAATATTTGCAACAGTTTTACTCTCTTCACATTTAGTGTTAAATCCAACTCTTTGGGTGTTAAATTTACACTGTGAAGAATGTTTGATCATTCAGGACCATAGTTCTCAGAACAGTGTTGAATCAACACTGCTCTTGTTATACTGTGTAGGGGCTATAGGAGCGATGGTGGAACACACAGCAGGAGAAATGATCCACCCCCAGCCATGCGTCTCCCCAGTGGCCATACATCTGCACCCACTCCTGCATGAGTCAATACTCAATACCGCCTGACTGTGCCCTCCAAAGAGTGGCAATTGCTGCTGCCTCGTCTCGTCTCACACACTGGACAAGGACGTACGTGTGTGTGTGTGTGTGTGTGTGTGTGTGTGTGTGTGTGTGTGTGTGTGTGTGTGTGTGTGTGTGTGTGTGTGTGTGTGTGTGTGTGTGTGTGTGTGTGTGTGTGCGTGTGCGTGCGTGTGTGTGAGAGAGAGAGAGAGAGAGAGAGAGAGAGCCAGGCAGAGACAGACAGAAGAATAACGAGATGGAACAGAGAGACAGGGAGTAAGGTGGATAGAGCGAGTGATGCCGGCAGAGAGAGAGAGGGGAGAGAGAGAGACACACACACAGAGATACAGATACAGAGACAGAGACAAACTCACTCCCTAAATATGAATCACAAACAGAGACAAGCTAACTTCTTTTTGTGAAAACTTTTACATGTAACAGTTTCTCATTTCTCTTCTTCTAAAAACCCATATCACATCGTATGCCACATGATGCATGAGTTCAAAGGGGTGGCAAGGAAGACAAACAGCAAGTGGAAGAAAGAGCAAAAGGGAGAGGAAGAGAGGTAATGCCTAACCAAATTTACAACCACTGTAGACCCCAGTGTTGTCAATGGGTTGATGAGCATGGAGACAGGATTGAGTGCTGTGTTGGTGTGGCGCTTCCTCATTATTTGTCTTCTTCTCATTTTGACTGTTTCTGAGCAGAGGGTATAGGAGTTATTTTTGTGCACAATTTTTGAAGCAATAGTTTTTCTTTTTTGCGACAAGAACCATGCTGTTTGGAAAAAGGGTTTTGGACAATCGCAGGTTGCGTCTTATTTAAGTTTGCTGAAGTGTTGGACGATTTTGAGAACTGAATTTTAGCATTTGAGAACAGTAATACATGAGGGGATGATTTCAGTCAAAGGACGAGAAATACAGAGAAAGCAATATCATTCACTGGGACTTCAGTCAGTCATCTCCAGTGTACAGTAGAGGGACTGGGAGAGGAGCTGGGAAACAGAAAAAGGGGAGGGGGGTGTAGAGACAGTCTAAAAGAGAGGAAGAGTAAAAGAAAAAGAGAATGGGAGGATGGAAGGGCAAGTCAGAAAGAGAGCGAGATAGAGAGGTTACACAAGAGAGATAGCTAGGCAAAGACAAAGGGAGAGTGGGTGGACAAGACATACTGTGTAGAGGAATAGAAAGAGAAGGGGATGTAATAGAGAGATGGAGAGCGAGAGAAAGAGAGAGAGAGAGAGATTTATCTGCTCAAAGCTTTGAGAAGAGTGAAAGTCATCTCATTGCGTTTGATGGATGCCTCAGAAGGCACTCTCAGTAATTCCTCCATTCGCTCTCTCCGCCTTCTCAAAGTCAAGACCAGAGTACACACTCCATGTGGCACCGCCACTAAAAATCCCTATCATCATTGTAATGAATGTATCTGGTTTTTAAAAGGAAAAAAGGGGAAGTAACAGTACGAATCCCTTTCTTTTTTCCTCTCTTGAATCCCAAACAAACACCCCCATATGTCTTTAGGGCAGTTACATGTGTGTATATTTATCACCAGCACATCCATGCTGTGTGCAAGATTATTTTTTTGTTATCTAGGCCATATTAATGAATAATTCACACTGTTGCAGATTTGAATATTTTGAATGCTATTTAATCTAATGTATGCCACACAGGATGTTATTGATGGGGCGAAAAATGTGATTTTTGTGTATCCAGGTGGCAGGCAGATGTGCCTGTGACACATACTGTATATGGCTGTCAGGAGAGGCACTTGGCAAATGGGATGGAACCTGAAGTGCCTATTCGGTAAACCTTACTATTAAAAATTATGAAAATATGAAAACACTCTTTGCTTTACCTTTCATGGTGTCTCAGGACCTGCTATGATACACCAATGATGTAGTACAAAAACAAGATCCCACTCTCACTGGGCTATACAGTATATAGCTATAACTGTACATAACTAACTGTACATGCAGTTATACAGAACTCTTCACTGCTGTTTGGCATTGGTACTCCAGTAGGTCAGGGCACCAGCACCAGTCTGCAGAGGTGTCATCATAGTGATTATTATTCACGAGTGCCAGGGGGGGATTGAACCAGAGGAGGCGTTGGCTCACATTACAGTAGGCCACACCAAAAAGCCTCCTGCCTGCATGGGCAAATGGCATCTGAGGCTCATGAAAAATTCATGGAGGTTGGTTGGTTGGTTGGCTGGCTTTTCCCTGTGTCCAGTTGCCCTCCGAGGCTGCTGCTGTGGCCGTGTGTTGATCAATAGGGGGCTTTTGGCTGCTTTGCCAGTCGCTTCCCTGCGGACCCAGAGGAAGGGTTAAAGGCTGCCCTTTAAATGATTCAGAGTTATATTGGCTGGGCTGTGTGATTAATGCAACAGTTGGATCTCTCTCTCTCTCTCTCTCTCTCTCTCTCTGTCTCTCTCTCTCTCTCTCTCTCTCTCTCTCTCTCTCTTTTTCGCTCTCTCTCTCTCGTTCTCTCATATCTGTATTTGATTAACATATCACACGCCGTCACTGGACACATACGCCACCAGCTGACCAGTTTGCAAGCAAGCTGTCTCTGGCTTTATCAGTTAATGGAGCCTGATTTAAAGCACCGATGACACTGGAGGTATGATTTTATTTGCGTGGGGGGTGGCCTATCTGTGTGTGTGTGTGTGTGTGTGTGTGTGTGTGTGTGTGTGTGTGTGTGTGTGTGTGTGTGTGTGTGTGTGTGTGTGTGTGTGTGTGTGTGTGTGCGTGTGCGTGTGTGTGCGTGTGCGCGTGGGTGAAGGGGGTGGCATGAGGGTAGTGGGGTTCGGAGATGGCTCGTCTCCAGCACTCCTCATGTGTTCCTTAAGAGATTGGCAGTCTGTGCATCTAATGAGCTACGCTAGGCTAACTGCATTAGCCCACCCTCTTCCTTATCGCATACCGGCTGTAGATTGAATTAATCTGCCCACCTACACGCATGGAAGTGGGGTTATTAGCAATGAGGACAGCAGATAGCCTCCTGTCCATGTAGGCTGTAATCTCATTATACGGCCTGATGCTGTAGCCAGTCATCTGACAGGGTGTCTTTGACAAGGACCTACCACAGTAGGTTATTTAAGTTTTATGAGGCCTAAAGAAAGCACAAATATTACATCATTGTTGAAGATAGAGGGTGAAACACACTCCAGCTTTTTAAAAATATTTATTTTGTACAAACACCCAATTAGTTTGTCCCACTGTGATGTATCCTACCTGCAAGCTGAGGGATGCATAGAGTCCCAATTAAACCACGACTCCTCAAGACTCTTAAAATGAACAATAAGGGTAGACTCACTGTCTTTTCTTTTTGTTTGTATGTTTTACTGTAAAGTGCTTTGGTACTTGGTGTTTACGTAAATGTTCTATGTAGAATGAGAATGACAATAGCATGATAGAATAGTGGAGACATTACTCGATCCAAAGAAATAAAATGGCATGAAGTATTCAAAGTGTGCAAGTGATCTCTGTGGATGTTGACTCAGATACACTCTATAATGGCCTGGCCTTGCCACTGTAGCCTATTATATTGCACTCTATTACCTTCCCATAGCTTTGAGAGCACTGAGTTCTCGGCAGGGCTGGACTGGGGGAGAAATGGGGCCCGAGCACTTTTGTCTTAAAGGGGTATGCCACTATTTTGAGGCTTAATACAGTTAAAATCGTTGGCTGGGGTTTATAAAGGTGGTAAAGTGTCTTATTTTTCATGTTAAGCGTTGTCTTGCTTTAAGACAAGTTAAAAGAGGGAATATGTTGCTAAGCTAGTGAAAGTCAATGGATCCGTGTAGCATTGTAGAATGCTACATTGTAGAATGCTACATGGATCCATTGACTTTCACTAGCTTAGCGACATATTCCCTCTTTTAACTTGTCTTAAAGCAAGACAACGGCTTACATGAAAAATAAGACACTTTACCACCTTTATAAACCCTGGCCAACGATTTTAACTGTATTAAGCTCCAAAATAGTGGCATACCCCTTTAAAGGGGCCCCAAATAATTAGCGGTGCAAAACTGACTCACCTTTTTTTTAAAAACATTTCTGAAAATAGGGGCCCACAAGGGTGCAAGGCCCACCGGGAAATGCCCGGTATGCCAGATGACCAGTCCAGCCCTGTCTCCTCAGTGTGCTGTGAAGACGCGGTCGTGTGCCCTGCTAGCCCATGGCAGCCATTCAGCTCCAGTTTGCCGTGACACACACATCATTTCCGAGGCGACCGGCACCGGCAGCGGCACTTAGGCCTGCATATAGTGGCCCAGGGAGTCGTTACAGTCTTCATGTGCAGGCAACGAGGACATTCGTGACATCAAACAGTCCTCAAACAGGATTGGCTGAGACATTGTCACTGCGAAAGGGATTGGTCGAGCGATTGTCGGTGATAGGAGGACAGTGAATAGACCGGATGATAATTTGAGATATTTTTTTTATCACTCGTTTCATTGACCATGAGTACGCATTGGAGATTAGATCCAGTATGTGTATTGATATTGAGCGCTGTTATGAACACTTAACCCCTTAAGACGCGGCTTTATAAATTAGCTGTTACCAGAATGGCAATGACCAAGTCATAATGTATTACTAAAGGCCCTGTGCACTGTCATAGTAGTGTAGTACTATAGTAGTTCACTTTCAATGTCTATTACAGCGTGCCACAGGAGGTACGGCGTGCATTAAGGGGCTACGCCATTTTAGCCTAAGGCACCTGCAAAAAAAACCCTGCTAAATGCCGAAGCCCTTTTTGGGAAAAGGTGCCCTCAGTCTATAAAAAACGAAATATCTCAGCCTCCAAAGTACATAAAAACATGACGTGAGTTGCATTTAATAGCAAAGACCCTCCTCTTGCATTAAATGTGTTCATTCAGCTCTAACATACCCACATTTTTAATTAAAAAAACCCTCCAATGTCAGCAGCGTCTATGTCTATGTCAATACAGCATACACAGAATCCAGCATCAATGGATTAACAGGAGTTGATCTCCCAGGTAGCTACCTCCAGTGCTATGTTTCAGGCGGTTGATAAGAGACAGCAAAACTGACTAGCCTTCCTGATTAGCCTTCCAGTGGCCTTCAAGCCTTCAAGCCTTCAAGCCTTCAAGCCTTCAAGCCTTCAAGCCTTCTATCCGTCTCCTCGTTTTTAAACTTTTATTGGACTGTGCTGCCGTAACAACTTATGGACCTAGACAACTAGATATAGGCCATGTTGTGTTTTGTGTGTCTTTAATGTGCATTTACATGTGGATTGTGGAGAAGTGTCATGCAAGACAAATTTCTGTACAAACAGACAATAAAAGTTTATCTTATCTTATCTTATCTTATCTTATCTTATCTTATCTTATCTTATCTTATCTTATCTTATCTTATCTTATCTTATCTTATCTGTCTGTGATGATGACTGTAGCCCCTTGACTCAATAAGTTAATCTACAACATACAGATTGCTATACAATCTATGAAAATATTATTTTAAACTTACAGTAACTGTAATGTAAACACAGCTATTCTCTATCAAACTTCCACCATCAGTCAGCGGGCCAAATATAGGTTCCTGCTACCAGGCAAAAGTAAAACATATGCTCGGGTCGCGTGTTCTTCCTCTTCTTTCTTTTTTTGTGAATCATTCTGGCCGGAGAAGAGTTGAGTTAATAGTGTTTGTCCAGATGACAACAAGCAGCGTTTGCACTGCGGCGGCGCCATCTGTTCCTTGCCGCCTCTGCTGGGTGCTATCCGTCAGCTGGCACCAACCCCACCAGCCAGCAAGCAGAGCAGTCCATTTTTTCCCAGTGTTAATTCAACACTCAGAGAGTCTGGTTAACATCTTTCAGAGCGTATCTGGTCCCAGAGTACTCTCTAAGTGTTAGCATGGGAGAATTTACTGTGAATGGAGCGAATGAGCGAGCGAGAGAGCAACTTCCTCGAAAGCTCTCCATAGCGTTGCAGTGTTAATTCAACGCTACAGAGAGTAAAACCAAGTACAGTAGAAGAGAGTTGAAGTTGGCACTCTGTTGAATTAACACTGCAAAATTGCATTGTGTCCTCGCCCTCCTTGGCTAAATGCCCTGCCCAGTGACTATGTGTCCTGTGGGGGCTCTCTATTCATTGGCCCCTGTACAACAGTTTTAGAGCAGGAGTGGACTCCTCTGAAAGTTTTGTGGTTTTTCAAGTCCAAGAAGTGATTATGAGGTAATTAAAGGCAAACGAGTGTTTTATGGCTGTATCATTTATTGGGCCGTCACCAATGGGCTGTTGCGGAGAATAAATATGTACAGTAGGCAACACACTGGGAAACGAGTCGTGCTATTGTGGCTTACCGCAGAGATACACCAGCGGCGACGCGATTCAAGCGACAGAGTGTAGCAGCAAGCGATACGAGAGATTGAGGAGACTAGAGTATGTCCGTACAGGCAGAAGGCAAAGCATTCAAGCATTCCCATTGGCTGTGGTCACTGACCTCTATACAGTCATTGGCTGTCGCGGCTTGTCGCCGAACCGCGTCATAGAAAGTTGAAAAGATTTCAACTTCAAATTGTCGCGCTACTCGCGCAAATCGCTCTAGTCTCCAGAATCGCTTTTGTCTCTCGACTCAATACAAAGTCAATTACTTCCGTCGCTCGACTCGCTCAGATCGCTGCTGGTGTATCTCTGCGGTAAAGCTGCACACAGTAAATTCTGCAGTGTTAATTTCACACTTGGGGAGTACTCTGAGACAGGGCCGCTGACTGTTTTTCCTGGACCCAAGACAAAGTCATCTGAAAGGGCCCCCTACCTAATACAAACAATGTCATGAGGACCCAATTCTAGGCCCTCTGTCTACCTGGGCCCCAGACAACACAACTGTTTGTGCCCCCCTGTCGGTAGGCCTGCTCTGAGACCAAATACACTCTATAGAAGATGCTAAATCGACCCTCTAAATGTTGAATTACGTAACACTGCAAAATCTACAAAAGCACACCCCATTAGATCGGTGTGTCAGCTTTTATTATTTTTGTAAGGTGTGGAGATAGTGAAACGGTGGTGAGATGAAGATACAGTCCCGTGTGTTACAGCTGCCTACTGCAATTACTCTTCCCCAGGATCCCTAATGAACCCCAATAATCTCCAAAATGGCACGACAATTAGCCAGGCGCTCGGAGAGAGGCATGACGAAAAGTAGGGACAGCGCCTTCTCCTTAAGGACGCTTTCGTTGTCTTCAATTATAAACGTAATTCCATATTTTTCAAGGCTGTGGCAAAGGCAAAGGTAAAAAAAAAGAAAAGAGAAAAAAATGACTGGAGAAATGGGTAATTTAGCGAAAACCGAACCGTTTAATCCAGCCAGACACATAGCCCACTGTAAGCGGGAATGTCGTCGCAGCTGAAAATGAGAGGTAATTTATTGCAAATGAATGCGGGCCCATTTTATGGCATCGGTTGTTTTTTTTTGAGGGGGTGTGTGATAAGGCTACCTTGTAGTGCTCGGGGGATGACGCAAGGCCCGCCCCACTCAAGAAACACGCAGATGACTTACACTGGTAATAACATTAAATCACCACTGAAATGAATTGAGAAGACAAAGGCAATGGGGGAGATCCAATTGTTCTTTCTCTCACAGTGAATACGATGCAAGCCATTCCATTGCATATTAAAACCTCTTTGTGCAAGACAGTGTACAAACAGGATTAGTCTGTTTAGCGAGGAATCTTTAGTTGGCACCTAAATATGCAAAAATCAATTGGGCGTGGACTAAATATAGACAATGTAAATACCAAAAAATCACCATTGCTTTGAGAATTGCTTTGTGTTTTAGTGCAGTTATTCATGAACATCCACAGCAGCCCGAGATTTACTGCAGACTAAAGTAAATGTATTCAGTGACATTTGAGATGAATGTTGCATCCTTGCAAAGACAGACATGCATTGTGTGATCTCAGCCAATACAAGGCGTCTGTAGATGAAGGAAATGTTAGCACCTCGTAGATCGCATGGTTTTATTTGTGCCTTTCTGCTGTTCTCAGCAGCCGTAGCAGTTGCCTGCTGTTCACTTTAATGCATGGCTGAATGCATTCCTAGAAACACACACACACACACACACACACACACACACACACACACACACACACACACACACACACACACACACACACACACACACACACACACACACACACACACACACACACACACACACACAGGGAAGCTGACAAGGGGGGGGACAAACAGGTCTGTTGTCCTGGGCCCAGGGAGAAAGGGCAAATTGGCTCCGTATTACATTGTGTGTATTGGGCGGAGGGCCTTTTCAGAAGACTTTATCCCTGGGCCGGCCAAAGCTGTCAAACACACACACACACACACACACACACACACACACACACACACGCACACACGCACACACACACACACACACACACACACACACGCACACACGCACACACGCACACTCACACACACTGCTGTCTACAGGAGAATGCAAAGCAGAAGAAGCCAGCCAGTGTTCCATCCTGACAGGTCTATCTGTCACATGTGTAAGCGCAGAGCAGCCAGGAGATGGATAGACGGGCTCGGGCATTGGAAATAAATATCCCATCTGAAACAGGAGAGAGGCAGCCTAATGTAGACATCTGAAACATCCCATGTTATTGTAAAAGAAGAGCTTAAACAGTGAAATACTGAGACGTGCACCTAGCTCCTTGGGTGGATGGTAAGACTCGTAGCATGTTTATACAGATGGGCTCTTTGGCTGGCTGGCCTATTCACTCATTACGGAAACCACACAACTATATTATAATAACTTAGATGAACATTAGAATTTTGGGTGACAACACGGTTAGAGCAGACGAACTGCCTCAAAGGGTAACAGTAGAATCAGGTTGCTGAGCTACAGTTCTCATGTGCAGATGGAATGCAGTGTGGAGAACTGTATCGAGGGTAACATATGACGTGCTTCATCAGATATACTCTACACGGGCTCCTGACCTTTGAAGGTCAAGGAAGATAGACACATCAAGTGGAAGGAAGACAGAAGATAGAAAGATGGTTGTTTTAAAATAAAAATAAAAAAGTGGTGTTGAATGTTGTGCAAGGGGTCCTGCCGTGGCCTAACGGTAGGGCACTCGTCTGTCATGTGGCCGACCTGCATTCGACCCCTGGCCCGGGTCCTTTGCTGTCCCCTCCCCGTCTCTCTCTCCCAACTCGCTTCCTGTCTGTCCTTCACTATCCTATCTCATGAAACATAGCAAAGGCTTGAAAATCCCCCAAATAATACTTAAGAAAAAAAAGAATGTGCAATGGATGAGAAGACTGTGTATTGATGCTGAGCAGCAGGATGAGTTGAAAGCAGGGCTTTGAACCGGTTCAAGGAACGAAAACGAAAACCGGGAACTTTTTGTATTTTACAGGGAACAGAAACGAAATCGGAAACTTTATTATTTTTTATGTTCTGGAACAGGAACACTTATTTAAAAATAATGGTAACCGGTTAATACCGGTTAATACAGTTCCTCAAACTAAAAAAATAGTAATGATTTTACTGTGCACGTTACCATGACGGCTAAGGTTCACATCCTGTGTAACATCAGACATTCGCTGACTGAATGGAGAGAGAGATTACAAAGTCTCCACTCCACATCTTAAATAAGAGAAAATACTATCATACAAAGGGGGCGAGTTTACATTGCATCACTGTTAGACATTGCAGAGAAGGGCGTTTAAAGCGCACCGAGAATTTTCTTCCTGACAGGAACGAAATGAACCGTTCCGGGAACAGTATTTTTTTGTTCTAACCGGTTCGGGAACGTCAATTTGTTGGTGGAACTCGTAACCGGAAACGTTATAATTCCGTTTCTGTTCGGAACGAACCGTTTGGAAAAAAATAACGGTTCAAAGCCCTGGTTGAAAGGCAAGGTCAAGGGAGGGGAGAGCCATGAAAGGCGGCAGGGTTGGGATGGAGCGGGGTATAGCCTAGCACAGGGCAGGGCAACCAGCGTGTGAAATAAAATGACGGCATGATTTATTGCTTTTGCGCTGATTTCCAATCTGTAGCTTAACAAGTGTCCAATCTGCCGCCTGTTCATTTCCCTGAGCAGGCTTCCAGCGCTCTCTCTACGCCTCTCCTCAATTACATTGCTCTGCAGGGCTGGACTGGCCATCTGGCATAGCGGGCATTTCCTGGTGGGCCCTGCACCCTCGTGGGCCCCTATTTTCAGAAATGTAAAAAAAAAACTATATACTGTATTTATTTTATTTTTCTACATTTCTGAAAAAAGGGGCCCACGAGGGGTGCGGGGCCCACCGGTGAGTCAGTTCTGCGTTGCTAATTATGAGGGGGGCCCTTTTAGCCAAAAGTGCCCGGGCCCTATTTCTCCTCCAGCCCAGCCATGTTGCTCTGCATCAGTTGCCTGTGGAACTGGAAGAGGGTAGAAGCATTCTCTCTCTCTCTCTCTCTCTCTCTCTCTCTCTCTCTCTCTCTCTCTCTCTCTCTCTCTCTCTCTCTCTCTCTCTCTCTCCTTATCTTTTTTTGAAATTGGTCCCATTTGTTTCAATTAGAGACAGACATCAGCCTGATCACGCTGGTGCCTCTCCCTTCGCAGTGGCCCAACAACAATTAACAAAATAACAGAAACAGCATATGAGAAACATCACGCCGAATTCATTTTAAACAGCAAAACAAAAAGCAAAACACCTGTGTTGGTTTCTACACACATTTAGTGCGTCATGGCTGGTGTCCCTTTGAGAAGAGAAGTGGAGGCAAGTAAAGCTTGCAGGCATGTCCAGTGTCGCCACAAGGAAGGAATGTGGCTGAATAATTGATGTTGGACGCACGCACACACACGACACACGACACACACACGACACACACACACACACACACACACACACGACACACAACACGCACGCGCGCACGCACACACACACACACACACACACACACACACACACACACACACACACACACACACACACACACACACACACACACACACACACACACACGCAGGGCTATTCCAGGCTACTTGGCTGTTCCAGCTCTGTATGGCGCTTCCTCCTCCGTCTGTGGGCTGACCCCCATGACATTTGTTTGTGATACTGAAGCAGAGAGAGAGGGAGAGAGGCTGCTGCTGCTGGGGGAATTTGCCATCCCTTCACACCTGTTTGAAGTGGGCCATCGTCAGCTGTGAGCTGCCCGTATGCCTTTTGTTTTTCTCCCCGTGTGTGTCTTTTCTTTTAGAGCAGAGAGCTTAAGAAGTGTAGGCACTAGGCAAGTGTGTGTGTGTGTGTGTGTGTGTGTGTGTGTGTGTGTGTGTGTGTGTGTGTGTGTGTGTGTGTGTGTGTGTGTGTGTGTGTGTGTGTGTGTGTGTGTGTGTGTGTGTGTGTGTCTGTGTGTGTCTGTGTGTGTGTCTGTGTGTGTGTCTGTGTGTGTGTCTGTGTGTGTGTGTGTGTGTGTGTGTATGCACCCACACTTTGTAGAGAGCTGTTGAGAATTTATGAAATTGTCCAAGTCAATGTGACCATGTAAGTGGTACTGTATGTGCTCTCATTCTACTGCCGGTCCGTATGTAACAATGTACTGTATGTGCTATCATAGTCCACATGTAATGATGTCCCACTTCTTACAATGCAAAGTTCAAACTTACTTTGCTCAGGGGCGCCACTAAAAATGATGGGCCCCATGAAAGATTTCAATTTTGGGTCCCCAAAATGACAAATGATGTTATCAGCATCCTTCCAGAGGCCCTGTCAGTGCCATTGGGCCCTTAGAATCTGTAACACATCCCCCCCCCCCCTTGCGGCACCCATACTCAGGGTAACCAACAAAGTATCCTCAAACTGAACCTGATGATCAGTTGCAGTGCTTTGTTTTTAGACTTGTCTTAGACAGTGTGTCTGTGTGTGTGTGTGTGTGTGTGTGTGTGTGTGTGTGTGTGTGTGTGTGTGTGTGTGTGTGTGTGTGTGTGTGTGTGTGTGTGTGTGTGTGTGTGTGTGTGTGTGTGTGTCTGTGTGTCTGTGTGTCTGTGTCTGTGTCTGTGTCTGTGTCTGTGTCTGTGTGTGTGTGTCTGTGTTTTAAAAGTCTAATTAATGACAGTAATCCATTTGGAAACAGGAGGCCCACACAGCTTAGCCAACACCTGCTACACAAACAGACAGCAGTCATGTGATGTCTCAGCCCATTCTATCATAATGTCCATGATGGATGTTGCATGTCATGGACTTGACCTTTTGGGAATCTTGAGGATTGTCACCATAATGTGGAATCACTACATGAAAGACTGGAAATCATCCGTCATCTTTGCAGTAACAGTGTCTTTCATTCACATGCTGTTCTCCATCATCACCTGCCTTGTCTCTTACTTTTTTCAGGCCGACCAGAATGATGCCCGACTCTCCCGTGCCTGCACCACTTACCTGCGAATCACCCGCGTTCATACTGACCTCTGAACTTTTCCACATGTGATTGTCTCTTAATCGATTGAACCTGCTGACGTCCACGTTATCGTCATGGTTCGCGGAGAAAAAACAAGTATTTCTTGGGTACGCATTGCAAACCAACTTTCCGATTCACGAACGCTAAGATCTGCGCAATGAACATGCCGGTCGGTTCGCGATTAGGTGCGGTAACGGGCCCCCGGCATGGTTCTCAGTCAGCCTGAACATGCTCTGCACTTTACATCACGCTTTGCATCCAATCCAGGCCATAAGGACCACAATGTACCAGTGCTGCGATGGAAGAATCTTATACAGCACAAATCTTACAGAGCTCGCTCTCTCTCTCTCTCTCTCTCTCTCTCTCTCTCTCTCTCTCTCTCTCTTTTTCACTCTCTCTCTCTCTCTCTCTCTCTCTCTCTCTCTCTCTCTCTCTCTCTCTCTCTCTCTCTCTCTCTCTCTCTCTCTCTCTCTCTCTCTCTCTCCGCCACTCTAATTAATGACTTAATATCTCATTTCCTCTGCAGTCTGCACTCCTTCATCATTTTTTTCTTACTGCAAATATCAGAGGGTTGCACAGAAGAAGGGAAAAAAAACTGGTCCAACTGGCTAACTGATCTTTTTTTTTCTTTTTAGCGTGACATTTAGCTATTTCTCAATATTGATGCCATTGACCTCTGTGCGTGTGATTTGTGTGGCATGTTGCATGCATCTGGGCGCGGTGCGGGAATCTTTCATGGTGCCAAAAGGTCAGTACACCTCAAGTTCGATCTGTCGTCTGAGAGAGTGAGTCGACTGTCAGGGAACACGTATGCAGGAAAGCCATCAGTTGGAAGGAGGAAGGAGGGGTGGGGGTGGGGGTGTTAGTCATTACATTGTATGCATTGGCTATAGGGGGACTTTTCAGATGACTTTGTCTCGGGCCCGATCAAAGCTCTCCGTGGCTCTGCACATCCGCGCTCCTCTTCTGTTCACCCCCTCGCCATCGCCCTCGCCCTCGCCCTCGCTGGTGTCCATCTGAGCGATTGGTGGGCCCTGCCAGGCTGTACCGTATGCACAGTAAATCCTGAGCGAGCGGGCAGAGGGAGGTGAGTTACATATGGCACTGTCACGGGCGGGTGTCTAGGAGCAGACGAGGGAGAGAAAAATAGCTCAGCTTAGCTGCAGCTTGCTGCAGCACAAATACAGTTCCGCTCAATTGACGGATGGGCGGACAGACAGACAGACAGACAGACAGACAGACAGACAGACAGACAGACAGACAGACAGACAAACTGACAGACACGGACCCAACCGTGCCTCAGGCGAATAGGACACCGACTGTTGTGCTGAAGACATGGTTTCGGTTCTGGCCCGAGGTTATTACCTGATTCTGCCCTGTTTCTCTCTCTCCCCTTTTGCTTTCCTGTCTCCTCTCGGGCTGACCTATCAGATTGGGGCAAGACAATCCCAAGAAAATTAAATAATAAAAAATGAAAATAACTTTAAAAGAAAGGAATGCATGAATAAAGATGGCCCTGTGTAGCTTCAACGCAACCTGAGAGAAGGGTGTGTGTGTATGTGTGTGTGCGTGCGTGCGTGCGTGCGTGTGTGTGTGAGAGAGAGGAGGGGGCATGCTGAGAAGAGACAATGAGATAAATAGACAGGGGGGGTCAGGGGGCGAAGAGAAGTAGATAGAAAGTCGAGGAAAGAAACAGAGAAAAAAATAACACCAGGCAGCAGGTGTTGAATTTAAATGAAATATTACATTTTACAGGACTGGTACAGGAGACAGGGATTGAAATGAATGAGACGCTAGGAAAAGGGAAGTGGGTACAGGGATTATAATGTCACGGCTCAGAGGAGGACAGCCAGGAAATACAAAGTGCATCATTGAGTAATCCTGGGACTGCAAATATCAATATTTCAAACACCATTTTTTTAAATTCCCCATAACACCACCAATGTCTATTGAAGTACTTCTGTCTATTCGTCTGGTGATATCTTACTGACAGAGGAAGCCGAATGCTTACGGCATGAAGATGAGGAGGAGGATGATGAGGATGTCAGAGATACAGTATATTACTGTAGTTTTCAATTCAATGACCAGTCCTGCCTCATAGAATTGAGGCAACACGCAATACTAATACAACATTCAACTAATGATTCAATAATTTTTAGGTTCATAAAAACTGTTCTCTTCAGATTGCTATCTTCCTCCATCTTTTTTCCTCAACTCACTGTGTTCATCATCTGAATGTTGTCCATGTTTCAAAAGGGTCATATGAATCCTCTTCATAGAAGTTAGTGATGGTGAGAGCAAGTGGTGGTGTTGGT
>NC_085878.1:24543501-24548501 GCF_034702125.1 Engraulis encrasicolus
CAATTACTGCCACATTTGGGTGACAAAGTGTTGGTTTACTGAGACAGGGTCTAGTTTTTCTTCCTTCCATCCCCCAGGGGAATACTCAGGCACAGCTGTACGCTTCATCATGTATCCAGAGGCACCGTGCGGGGAAATATTCTTCCTCTGCAGCATTAGTAAGCCTTTTCTAAATCAATTTCATACAAATTGCATTCGCCACACCATTTTTAACACTTATAACGTAATCTCCACAGTATACCGTTGAGGAAATATGAATATATGTGCTCTGCTCTCCACCTCTTACCATCGCTGTAGCGGTACACAGGTTGCACTGCCAGCCGGAGATTGCACTCTGGGCTACTATATCCTTATAATTGGAGGATTGGAGCGAAGCTAGAATGAATTACTCTAGATCAGGGGTTCCCAACCTATTCCAACTTGTGGCCCACTTGAAATTGTTCAGGGCCAATCTCTGACCCAAAAAACAATAGGCCTACAGCAAAAAAAAAAAAAAGTCAACATCAACACACACACAAATATTATTTTCATTTTTAACAAATTTCAAGGCTCACTTTTGAACGCTTTCAAGGCCCACCATTGGGGCCCCGAATCACTGCTCTATATGGCTCTTTATTGCTTCTTTTCCACTGCCATTTTGTCTGGTAGGCCTACAGCTCGACACAGCGCGACTCGGCCGACACTTTTTGCTTTTCGAATAGGCACGACACAGCTCAATTGTAAAGCAAAAAGTGGCGGCAGAGTCGCGCTGTGTCGAGCTGTAGGCCTACCAGAAAACCAGTAGTGGAAAAGAGGCATACTGTATGTGAACTAGCTTGTGGGGAGGACAGAAAAGAGGCGTTGTTGTATAACCCCTGAACCCAGATCAGAACATATTTCCTCTGAGAGTATAAAGGGAGAGGTAATTATCCTGTGCAGTGGTATAAACCTTCCTTGACCATCGGCTCATAAGCACCCGCACGCACGCACGCACACACGCACGCACGGACACACACACACACAGATCATATTTCATAACAGATATGGGAGCGATATGGGAGTAATGAGGCTCCTACTCCTACACAATTGGCAGCATCGAGGTGGACAAACACACACACACGCACGCACACACACACACACACACACACACACACACACACACACACACACACACACACACACACACACACACACACACACACACACACACACACACACACACACACACACACACACACACACACACACACTTCTCCACATTAGAGGCTGTCAAGCGCCAGTAGCCATAAGGAGGACCAAATATTGAGAGCTTATGTAGCACATCAGCTTATTTCAGACACAAGACAAGACGAAAAGCACCTGAGGTAAAAAAAACAACAACTGTAACAAAAACTTTTTCTTCTTACATAAAACATTTATTTCAATGTAAAATCAGTGGAGGAGAGAGACCAGTTGGGATTTAATTTGCTCTCAAATGTACTATTTGTTGAAGGTCTGATGTGAACTGGGAGAGAAGAGGGGAGAGGGTCAGAATGTCAAAGACCTTAAAAAAGCAAACTGTTTAATTAGTGAGATAATCCTTGTGCCTGAGAGGCAGAGAGAGTGGCTCAGGCTGAACTCTATCAACAGACTTCATACTTTCATAACATTCTGACAACATTCTGGTGTTCAATTTTATCTATCCTTATGTCCATGAGGAAAGCAGAATGAGAGAGAGAGAGAGAGAGAGAGAGAGAGAGAGAGAGAGCGAGCGAGCGAGAGAGACAGAATATGAATTTGTGTGCAAAGGTGTCTGACGGACAGACCGAAGAGATCCTTGCATGCTTATTATGGCCAAAGTCGCAACATAATCAGTGATGATTAAACTGTCTTTAATTTAGCCACCATAAGTGCTTTATGCCTTTGTGTTGCACCAAGAAGGACGATGCCTAATTAGATTACTCACCTCTGGGACATCGTTAATATTCATGGGCTCGATCCGCGCTTGCCAATCAGGCCACATCCACCACTGCTGTCCTACCAGAGAGACGATCAGACCCGCTGACAGCGTTTGTACAGGCCCAGGACAGTCATCTGAAAAGGCCCCCACCCAATACATTCAATGTAATGAGGACCCAATTCCAGAACTCCATCCCCCTCTTCCTGGGCCCAGGACAACTTACCCTGTTTGAACCCCCCTTGTCATCTTGTTCCTGTGGACGATGGGCATCCTCGCTGTGATGGGCTCCTGTCATGTGAACCGCAGCATTTTTTGAAGGGGGCCTTCACAAAGTAGTTTTATTGATCGCGTCACGGGCCAGTGAGCGATGGGCGCAGGCAGACACTGAGAAAATATTGCAGCAGCGTCTCCTCGTAATGCCAAGTCATCTGTTCAGGTGTACATGTTGTGAAAACAAAGAGGCTTCCTTGTTCAAGCAGACAGACAGATGGATAGACAGACAGACAGACAGGCAGACAGACAGACCAACTGAACAGATAGACAGAAAGAATGGCAGACAGCAGAGTATACATGCAGAGGGAGGAAGGAGAGATGTGCAGACATAGATAGATAGATAGATAGATAGATAGATAGATAGATAGATAGATAGATAGATAGATAGATAGATAGATAGATAGATAGATAGATAGATAGATAGATAGATAGATAGATAGATAGATAGATAGATAGATGGATCTCTTACCACTTTAAATCGTCATTGTATTTTTCACAATTCTTTGCTGTTTAAATGTATTACACCAGGGACACGCATGCAAATTTGACCAAGTGAAGTGAACTTCCCTATCATTGCATTGAGCGAAGTGAAGTGGGGCGAAGGCATACGAGCAGGGTCGAAGGGGAGCAAAAATACTTGGCCAAGTTTAATATTATGATTGAATTTCGCCTGCGGAGGCCAATCAAATCAAATGCATACAATTTTTCAATGGATATGATTCGCCGCTAAGACCTGATGACCAATTAGCTGTCAGAATGGAACACTGAATTTCGCCTCCAATCGCTTATATCGTTTCGCCTGGCGTGACATATGGTTGCCATTTTAAAACATTTTTTTGTCTAGTAGTCTAGCAATGACAGGTACACAACAAAATAACATGGGGGGGATGTTGCTTCCCCTACTGTTGGATTCCCCCGCTCTATGACACCCATCTCATGTAATACAAACATCCTTAGTCATTCTATTAATAACAAATCCCCTTTCCACCTCGAATACATGGCAATGTCAGAGCCAGAGGATGTCAGTGCTGTGCTGACATGTTTGTTAGCCCTTGAAAGAGGGTACCATGAGGAGGAGGATAACTCTCGTCTGCAACATCTCTGTTTCCCCCCCCCTCCTCTTCTCTCTATTATTAGCTTGGTATTGTCATCCAGCGTTGATGCTCCAGATTGCAGGATTGTTCATGTCTACCCTCCCCAGCTGCTCTGCCCAGGGCTGGACTGGCCACATGGTATGCCGGGCATTTCCCGGTGGGCCCTGCACCCTCGTGGGCCCCTATTTTCAGAAATGTAATATTTTTTTACATTTCTGAATATAGGGGCCCACGAGGGTGCAGGGCCCACCGGGAAATGCCCGGCATACCAGGTGGCCAAAAAATATATATTTTTTTACATTTCTGAAAAGAGGGGCCCACGATGGTGCAGGGCCCACCGGTGAGTCAGTTCTTCGGCGCTAATTATGAAAGGGGGGGCTTTAAGCCAAAAGTGCCCGTGCCCTATTTCTCTCTCAGCCCAGCCCTGGCTCTGCCATACCAATGCGCACTGGGACAATGCCTGACGAAGCTGGTGCCTGTTGTATTCTTATGATAATGCTTATTATATCACTTGCTTTTACATTCACACTTCCAGGCGAGGAACTATTGATGAGCTGCAATTCAGCACGTCCAATTAGATGGGTGGCAAGGTTATGAGAGAGGCTCACGCATTTCCCTGCAGGTCTATCAAAGTCTGGCAAACTTTGCTGCCTCTCTCTCTGTGGTACGATGTAATGAGGACTTGGAATGGGGTTCGGTGGAGTCGGTCGGATTTTGAGGATGTGAGAACTGTGTGTGTGTGTGTGTGTGTGTGTGTGTGTGTGTGTGTGTGTGTGTGTGTGTGTGTGTGTGTGTGTGTGTGTGTGTGTGAGAGAGAGAGAGAGAGAGAGAGAGAGAGAGAGAGAGAGAGAGAGAGAGAGAGAGGGGGGGGGGAGAGAGAGGAGAGAGAGAGAGAGAGAGAGAGAGAGAGAGAGGGAGAGAGGGAGAGAGAGAGAGAGAGAGAGAGAGAGAGAGAGAGAGAGAGAGAGAGAGAGAGAGAGAGAGAGAGGATGCAGATGTGAGTGGGTGCAGCAGCATCTATTGATGGAGTTCCATGCTCTTGATCATCAGCCGAGTGTGTTTTTGCCCCAAATTTGAGACCCACTTCCGTTCCTGCGTCCCCTCTCCACTGTAGTCTGGGTCAAGCACCTCTGTCCTACTTAGTGAAGCTGTAACGACCAATCACATCAGAGCTATTGACTGGCAGCCACCATTTACCACTGCTGGCTCTAAGCCAACACCATCGCTGATCAACACCAACACAAATCAATATGATTAAATGATATCCTGTTACGCGCAAACCAATGTGAGAACAGTATGTTATGATTACGAAAACATCCACTGGCAGCGTATAAACATCAATAATGCATAGCATGAGCTAAATATGAAATGTGGTTTAATGGATCATATTCATGAAAAGTGAGGCATACTGGTGAGCAGATGCACTGACACTGAAGTTACAACACACACACACAGGGGAAACAGTTAGAACAATAATTTATTATCATTTTAAAATAATATTCCAGTTACACCTGTTCACGTAATGCGCTTGTAATCCTGAAGGTATTTACAAAAAAAATCCTACAGTGTGCTACGGCTCACAGTTCCTGTGTTAAAGGCAACAAACAAACATTCTGGACTGGTCAACCATCACTGTCCCCGAAAAGCCCTTCCCAAACAAACAAACAAACAAAACAAACAAACAAAAACAAAAGTCAATTGGCCTCAGCTGTCCC
>NC_085878.1:24556001-24557344 GCF_034702125.1 Engraulis encrasicolus
GCATTTTCCCATTGGCAACTACCGAAGTTGCTAACAGGCTAACAACTTCTCTTTTGAGAAACTCACCCCTGCTGGAGTAGGCTACATAGCGCATCGTCTCCCACTCAGACAACCAGATGCACAGACGTGATAACCTTCCCTGGCACCCTCTGGCAGGACATAAGGATGGGAGGGTAGCTGAAGACCATCCAGACAGCACAGCTCTCTGTTATGTCTGATTTATTTAGTTAAATACTAGCGGGAGAGAGGATAGATTCAAAGCAACAAAGGGGATGAGACAATGTGCCGTGCTGTCTGAGTGCGGTGTGGTGTATGTGTGCATGCGTGCATGTGAGCGTGCGTGCGTGCGTGTGTTTTGGTGTGTGTGTGTGTGTGTTTGTGACTGTGTGTGTGTGTGTGTGTGTGTGCGTGTGTGCGTGCGTGCGTGTGTGTTGGTATGTATGCATGCGTGCGTGCGTGCGAGCGTGCGTGTGTGTTGTTGCTGGTGGTGGGGGGGGGTAGGAAGTGTTGTTTTGTTTGTTTGTTTTGTTTGTGGTGAACAAATGGCAGTGGTTTTCTCAGGCTAATTAATTGCAATCAGCCTTATGTCTATTGCAGGAGATCAGACTGAGATGCGCAGTACAGGCAGAGTGGGTGTTTAAAAGAGATGATAGGGCCGGCACAGGAGGTGCCAACAGGGCTAAAGCAATCAGACAGGAAATAAATAAATGATACGACTATCGGGGTGGAAAAGATTAAGAAATAACTACAACCGAAATGTGCTAAATAGAAAAGGCTGGATATTTTTTTATTATCATCTCCCCTTCACCTCAAATTAGTTCCACCATTAACCTTTCAAAAGTGATAAAAAGTGATAAAAAAAAGTTTTGGATTATATTGTCCAAGAACCGTATTGCAAAAGGTCAAGTATCAGCATTGTATTTTTTTTTTTACTGCAGAATATGGCAGGCAGTAGGAAATGTAGGAAGGAGGGTTCTTTGGGGATACACTGAAGGTAACAACTGACACATTATTGAACATGTATTGTGAAAACGGAATACATATCCTAAATTCTTCAACACCATTCTTCAGTTGCATCAGAAAAAAAATATGAATCACTGCAATATATGCAGTCTCGTATTGTGAAAAGCCTAGTGGTCACTAAGTCTGTGTTTGAAGAGAATTTGAAGACCTCAATGGTCAGAATGTAATTCTGGCATGGCATAAGAACACAAAATAGGGGCCCTGCCGTGGCCAACCGGTAGGGAACTCATCTGCCATGCAGCCGACCAGGGTTCGATTCCCAGCCCGGGTCATTTGCCAACAACTCCCCGTCTCTCTCCCCATTCGCTTCCTGCCCACCC
>NC_085878.1:24557444-24589944 GCF_034702125.1 Engraulis encrasicolus
CTTGGGGGTGGAAAAGATTAAGAAATAACTACAACCGAAATGTGCTAAATAGAAAAGGCTGGATTTTTTTTTATTATCATCTCCCCATTCACCTCGAATTGGTTCCACCATTAACCTTTCAAAAGATAAAAAGTGATAAAAAAAAAAGTTTTGGATTATATTGTCCAAGAACCGTATTGCAAAAGGTCAAGTATCAGCATTGTATTTTTTTTTTTCTGCAGAATATGGCAGGCAGTAGGCAGGAGGGTTCTTTGGGAATACACTGAAGGTAACAACTGACACATTATTGAACATGTATTGTGAAAACGGAATACATATCCTAAATTCTTCAGCACCATTCTTCGGTTGCATCAGAAAAAAAAATATGAAGCACTGCAATATATGCAGTCTTGTATTGTGAAAACCCTAGTGGTCACCAAGTCTGTGTTTGAAGAGAATTTGAAGACCTCAATGGTCAGAATGTAATTCTGGCATGGCATAAGAACACAAAATAGGGGCCCTGCCGTGGCCTACCTGGAAGCCGATAGTCTGTACTTTTCATCCAATGGCGATCCCTGCTCAACCTTTCAAACACCAATTAGCACGTAAGGTCTATCTTTCTACTTCCAATCGCAGGGCCAGCTCTATCTTTCGACAGCGGGCCAATCAGGCCATGGGAGCCGTCCAATCAAATTAATAAATACATGTTTTGCAAACGAATAGCTGTGCGCTTTCTATCTTTCTGCTGAGCGAGCACGCTGAACGTGACGTCACGTGATGTAAACAAGTCCACGTTGGTCGCCTCGCACTGGCAATCCCATGTCGGAGCTGTCAGAAGTTGCTAACGAGACCAGCGAACCTGAGAAAAAGGTGGGTTCTGTTTATTGTCATTGAGATGGGTGGCTTAGTTTGAGTTTGAGAGTTTCTGTGAGTATTAATAAATAAAACCATTCGGTGTTATTATCGATGTTTTTCGTCAGAGGGTCAGTGTTGAAGTGTTGGCGGCAGTTTGGTCAAACGAATTTTTAGCTACTTTTTATCACCACACCTAACATAACTTAATTTCTTTTAAGATTTAAGCGGGTAATATCTAATATTTCATGCTTTGTGTGATGCCGGTGATGCCGTGTTTGAGATACGTTGTCTGTCAGTGTTAGCATCCATGCTAGGTGGTGATAAGCATTACGGTAATTCCAATGTTGTTGTTCCCTTGATATGATAGTGTTTCGAATCACGTAACTTTCTCTAAATGTAAAGTGAACGTGAACATCTGTCAAATAAACACGCGACAACTGGGATGTAACCCAATGTTTTCAGGGATGTGTAAACACTTTGATGCCTTGTACTACAAGTTGTAAGTAATAACTTAGCACGGAGACCGTCATAATTGCTTTTCACGTAATGTCTCAATGTAAAATGAACGTGTATCATCTGTAAAATAAACACGGTAATAACTACACCTGGGGTTTAGGCCAATGCTTTCAGGGATGTGGCGCTTTCATGTGATGATTTCTGTAAACGCTTTGATGCCACTTTGATGCCTTGTAGCTATTATAGCAAGGCACTGCCAGAATAGCTTAGTTCTTGCTTTCATATCTCGTAGTTGGTTTTACGAAGATGTAGCTTGGTCAGCATTATTTTTCTATGCAGTATGGTTTTCTGTAAGTAGCAATAAGGGTGAAGTTACCTGCTTATTTGCAAAGTGTAGTATGGCATTGGACATTAAGGCCTAAATTATGCTGAGGTTATATTCAATGCATGGATATCATGTTTAATGTGGGAGTCCATGTCCTTTTAAGGCTGTTCATATTCTTAAACTCAAGTGTATGGCTCAGCTTTGCTTTTGACATTAAATATCTATGCTATACATGTATGGTTTATGTTATGTTGATTATTATATTATTGTTTTTTTGATAATTATTATTCTCTTTCATTCTTTATGTCAGCTGGAAAGTATCGTGGCGTGATGGCTAAATCTCACAAAGCCATGAGTGATGGGGAATGGCTGGCACGTCTGCAGAAGTTTGCCAGTTCAGGAGTGTGGCCGTCTGGTGAGGGCAACAGACCTGCCCCTAGACAGAAGAGGTGGCATGAACTGTACCTTAAGGTAAATGCTAAATGCAGTTTTTAAACATATAAGTTCACTTAGATGATTAATAGTTATTAAACTTCTTGTTGCCATCTATTGCTCTTCACATTTACAGATAGAAAAGTGTCCTCTTCAGTCCAGGGGTCAGGTCACTCTCTGGCTGAAGTCTCCCACCTGCTCGTGTGGATTTCACAAGGTGCCTTCGATTGCCATGCATTGTCACATTGTATAGATTTATTATGAAAGCCTTGAAATAGATTAATTCCAAAAGCGGTGTGATAGATGCTATATTAGTGCCTTTGTGTAAATTTACTCTTGGAAGGTTGTATATTATTTGTCCTATTATACACATCTTACAGGGTCATCCACCAGCCAACCCACCCACCAGCCAGTCATACACCAGAGAGGACACTGTTACAGTCCAAGGAAGTGCAGTGGACACCAGCGCTGTGGGCACTGTTTGTACGGCCAAAGATGACACTGTCGATGGTCAGCATACAATATTAATGCATTACAACATCTCACTTAGAAATACAGACACACTTTTAGGTAGTAAATGATTTATAGTTTCACTGACTTCCATCCATTTCTAACTATTTTCTTTTACTTTTTGTTAACAGTTTGAAAAGTCGAGGTTTGGAGGCTCTCACGTTGCGTCAGCCAAACCTAATGTAAACGTGCAACGCAAACCCACTCAGGTGAAATGATATTACTCAATTTCAATTAACCTGTTAAGACATGCCGTTATGTATTTGGTGTTACCAGAATGGCAATGCCCAAATCTTAGTGCATTTCTACAGGCCCTGTGTTATGCCCTAGAATTGTGGTACTAGCTACGGTACTTAACTTTTCGAAGACTATTACAGCATGCCACTGGAGGTACGGCGTGCATTACTGAAGGCTCTGTGTTATGTCATAGCATTGTAGTACCATGGTACTTAACTTTTCAGACACTATTACAGCAGGCCACTGGAGGTACGGCGTGCATTAATTGGCTACCTTTCTTGACTTGTAAGTTGAAAACTCACTACTTCATAGCAATGAAATGTTAAATACCCCTGAATATATTTCACAGGCTCCTCCTAGTCCATCTCCATCTAAATCCACATCGGCAGCCGTCAACCCTCAACCCTCTCCAGCTCTCCGGCCCATCATCCAACCCTCCTCTTCCTTCTTACTTCCACCAGCAACAGAAACCTCAGTAAGATACAATCAACACTTGCAAAGCTGAGTTTGTCTGTGCACTGTTGTGTTTTCCTATGTCAGTGTTGTGTAAACATGTTGTGTTTTAACCTAGTCTGCAGGCCCTGATCTGCCCTTGCTCTGGCCGCAGTCGATGCCGAAGGAGGACCATAAGTGGGTGGCTGAAGTCCTGTTTCGAGTAAATGCGAAGGGGAAGATGGAGTTAAAGGACAACCTTCAGCTGTGGTACAACCCCCCACCTCCAAATCTCCTGTACCATCAGGCTCCCACTCCAGACAAGTTTTTTTCCCATCGTCTGCTGGTCTGGATGCCCTATAGGCTGTGGCGTGTGAGTCTTAAGTGCACCAATTCGGAATGCGTCGGGCATCAACTGACAAGTGGTGGATTGCATAGGAGGGTCCGGCAGGTGCTGGACATTGACAGCTACTACAACCTAGTCACAGAGACCCTCATTTGCACCAAGTGCAGGTCCAGCCACCTGTCCTGGGGAGACGCCGTGCTGCAGCAGCTAGACCTGGCCCATCGCTCTGAGTTTAGGGTCATCCTGACACAAAAGTAATTATTACTTTTTACTTTTATGTTAACTTTGATAATATTATTCATACAAAATGGCAACTTGATTATAATGCTTTTATTTATCTTTTTTTCTCATCAGACATGCCATTGATATACGTGCCATCCGTTTTTTGCGTGAGAGAACAATGGGCAATGGACCGGTACGCCTGGTCGGGCAGTTGAAGGAGAACCACAGCGAGCAGTGGTTGCAGCGGGTCAATCGCTACACCGCAGAGTGTATGGGGTTTCGCAACAACAACCTCGGCCTCCAACAGATGTCCTTTCAGAGACCTCCAGACCCTGTGGAACTGCCAAGCTACAAGTGGCTCCTCACTGTTTACAGCAAGGACATTCTACACAGGCTGGATGACATCAAGGCAGCCATCACTTCAACTTATGGGTCTATCTTAAAAATGGACTCGACTAAAAAAGTAAGAGCTGTTTCAATAATAGCACTCTAATTTAGAATGTATCTTTTTTTTCACTACCCCATCATCATTTTGTATAACCTTAAAGGACCAGTTTGGTCAATTTCAACATGCAGTTGTAATGCTCACACTACCCTGGACTTGTCAGTATCAGGTTTTTTTTCCCCTACTTCAGCCTTTTCCGAGATCTTGGTCATTGTAATGGAGGCAGCTCTTTGTTTACATTTCGTAAAAACATGTTTATTTATTCCCAAAAACATCTGAAAGGTTATACAACATCAGCTAACAACTAGCAAACAGCGGTACCTTATGGGAAAATATTTGGAGTAGGCCTATGTTAATTTTTAAAAAATGTAAACAAACGCTGCCCCCTTTAGAATAGCTCATATCTCGGAAAGGGCTTAGCCGAAAAATGTGGCATCACCGGGTACTGACAAGTCAAGGGTAGGGTGAGCAATACTACAGCCTATTGAAATTGACTGAACTGGTCCTTTAATGATGACTGCATGTGTTTTATTTTGTGTTTCCGTTTGATTTGTTTCCTTCAGATCACGAAAAAATTGAGTGGGCCTGCGAAGGGGACGGCACAGTGGATGACGTCTGTGGGCAACGAATTCGGCCAGGTACTCATCAGCGTCCTGACTACAGATGAGGGTAATGGGCTTGACGCGATGACAGCGGGGTTGGTTGAGCGATACAGAAGGGCAGGCGTTTCTCCACCAACTGTGCTCTATGTGGACTGCCACTGCTGCAAGGAGGCGGGAGACACTAAGCTGAAGCAGCGGTTTGGTGGCTGGCCAGGTATCATCATCCGCCTTGACATCTGGCATTTCATGCGACGCCTGGCTGGAGGGGTCACAACAGATGCCCATCAGCTTTACCCCATCTTTATGGCAAGGCTGTCAGCATGCATTTTTGAATGGGACGCTGAGGACCTTGCTCTCCTGCGAAGGGCCAAGAGGGAGCAGCTGACCAAAGAAGGCCTGCCCACGGCTTCTCTGACAGATGTGATAGTGGACAACTGCATCACCAAGGCAGAGCTGGCACTTCACTGTAGGAGACGGACGCGCGGGACGGACAACACCATCCGCCTCCTGGGGAAGCTGATAGAGGAGCTCAGCGGGCCGAAAGGGAGAGATGCAATGGGAGTAGGTTTGTTTGAGCCGGTACGAATACAGCACTTGTGGAATATCCAGAAGCGCCACGTGGGATGCATCCAGGACCTTCCAGATGTGCCACTCTACACTCAAACGGGAACTCTCAACAAGGGTGGAGTGGCCTTGAAAACGTACAGATGTGCCAGAGGTTCGACATCCTTGGAGTCCTTCCACTGCCACCTTGCCAGGTTTATTCCAGGTTCGCCATTACATAATATGACACCCTGTCACTAATGCTTATGTTATTGTACAGCACTGTTATGTTTGTCGGTGTCATAAATTAATGTGCTGGCTTCTTTCTGTTTTCACAGGGAACAGCGCCAACAGCCTCAATTTCCAGATTTATCTTCTGGAAGGCCTGTTCCGTTGGAATAAAGACCGCGCTGCAGCTGCACTTGCTGTTGGGGACGACTCACGCTTGCGGACCTACTCTGGGGAGCTGGTGTATGCTGTCAACACCAACTACACAGCATTATTTGGCGTACCATTGATCCCTGGCTTCTCTCCACCTGCAGCATACACAGGTAAATCATATAATAAGATATTGTTTTGTTAATTATTTATTGCACAGTGCAGACAGAGTGCTAAGGTGAATTGTATTTTCATTGTTGTGGCACTTGTACTTGTACTAGTATGCACATGACCTGAACTGATCTGACGTGAAAAAATTGAGAAATAAATACATATCATGGAAAAAACACGGTAACACTTTACTTTACGGATCGCTAATAAGGTGGTAATTTCGTGTTAATTTCATAGTTATTTCATTGTTTTTTCAGGGTAATAACTGTTTGTTTTTAGTAACAACATCAAAATGACCATACAGTTTCCAGTGCATTGTGTGTGTGTGTGTGTGTGTGTGTGTGTGTGTGTGTGTGTGTGTGTGTGTGTGTGTGTGTGTGTGTGTGTGTGTGTGTGTGTGTGTGTGTGTGTGTCAACAAAGTGTCACCGTGCTGCGAGTCATCAGGGTGTCACCACAATGCACTGGAAACTGTATGGTTATTTTGCTGTTGTTACTAAAAACAAACAGTTATTACCCTGAAATAACTATGAAATTAACATGAAATTACCACCTTATTAGTGATCCGTAAAGTAAAGTGTTACCAAAAACACTTTATTTAAGTTCACAAAAAGAGAAATTGAAGAGTTGTTCTCCGATATAGCCACACAGGACAATCACCTTGTGTGTGTGTGTGTTTGTGTTTGTGTGTGTGTGTGTGTGTGTGTGTGTGTGTGTGTGTGTGTGTGTGTGTGTGTGTGTGTGTGTGTGTGTGTGTGTGTGTGTGTGTGTAATGATGTGTGTAATGTCTCGTGTATTCTGTATTTAAGTATGTATGGTACTGGACATCTTAATTTCCCCTCAGGATTAACACATAACACTCTACTGTCTCTACTGTACCTCCCAGAGAACACATTGATTTCCCTTAATTTTTCTCTTGATATGTTTGCCCAGGTGAGCTGATTGGAGTCCAGTACTTGTTGAGGCAGAGTCGACAGCCCCTGGAGGACATGACACCTGGGTCACCAAGGACCTCAGAATTGCTGGAGGACATCTCTGTAGAACAAGAAGTGGAAGAAGACGAAGGCTTCATTGATACTTTAGGAGAGGAGGCCATTGTGGATGTTCTAGTGGCACCAGATGCTGAGCTTCCTGTCATCCATCGACCCACTCCCCAGGATCCACGTGCCCAGCTGCCTACCGTCCAGGTGCCAACCCCTCCTCAGCTGTTTACCGTCCAGCTGCCAACCCCTCCTCAGCTGCCTACCGTACAGCTGCCAACCCCTCCTCAGCTGCCTGCCGTCCAGCTGCCAACCCCTCCTCAGCTGCCAACCCCTCCTCAGCTGTCTACAGTCCAGGTGCCTCCTCAGCTGCCTGCCGTCCAGCTGCCTCCTCAGCTGCCTGCCGTCCAGCTACCTCCTCAGCTGCCTACCGTCCAGGTGCCTCCTCAGCTGCCAACCCCTCCTCAGCTGCCAACCCCTCCTCAGCTGCCAACCCCTCCTCAGCTGTCTACCGTCCAGGTGCCTCCTCAGCTGCCAACCCCTCCTCAGCTGCCTACCGTCCAGGTGCCTCCTCAGCTGCCTGCTGTCCAGGTGCCTCCTCAGCTGCCTACCGTCCAGCTGCCTCCTCAGCTGCTCTCTCTGCCTGCTGTCAAGGGTCCACCCTCTCTGCTGCTGCCCTCCACCACTCAGGGTCCATCTCTGCTGCCCTCCACCACTCAGGGTCCATCACTGCTGCCCACCACCACTCAGGGTCCATCACTGCTGCCCACCACCACTCAGGGTCCATCACTGCTGCCCACCACCACTCAGGGTCCATCACTGCTGCCCTCCACCACTCAGGGTCCATCTCTGCTGCCCACCACCACTCAGGGTCCATTTCTGCTGCCCGCTGCCCCGACTCCTCCTGCTCCTCCGGTGCGAGCAAGTGGACATGGCATTCCTGGACTGGCTAGAGCTGATGAGTTGGCAGAGTACCTGGTTGAGTTGAGGAGCCAGACCAGCCTGGTACTCAGTCCACAGCAGGAGGACACAATTGTTGGCTTGTGGCAGAACCTGGACCCATATGATAAAGAGAAGTTGGTATATGCTGCTCGGCACCAGGACAGGCTTCTCACGGGGAAGTTTAGGTCCCCAAAAAAGAGGGCTGACTTTACCCCTGGTGTCGACAGCACAAAGAGGTGTGTCCTGGGCTCCACTGGCTCCCCAGCACAGTGGCCTGACTGCTGCCGTCTTATTGAGCTGATGTTCATTAGGCTCTGCAACATTTACCGTACCCCAAAAAAGCAAGGCACAGCCTCATTATCCAGATGGGACTGCATTTTGAGGGACTACCGGAAGATCAGGCAGCTTATCCTGATGAATTCAGCAAACCACGGCAAAATGCGGCAAACCACCCTGCAGCTGGTAGTGGTTAATCAGACAACACTGATTAGCTGGCACAATGACCGTTTGAAGAAGCAAGAGGTTAGTGTGCTCCTTCAAGGACTGGACCTCCCTGTGGCTCGGCCAGTGTCCTCAGACCCATTGCCTCCAGCACAACTGCAGCCTGCTTCACCACCACGGCACAGCCACCCATTACACACATACAACATGCCACCCAACACAGCTGGTCAGGTGAAGACCAAGTTGAGAAAAATTCTACCATCTGCCTCAGCTTCATCTGCTGCCGTGCCTCCAGCCCCAGCCTCCATCAGTCACTCAGCCCCTCGACACATTCTGCCCAAGCCATCTGCAGACTCTCAATTTATCACACCTCGCCCTGTGTCATGTCCTGTGTCTCCTGCACCTTCTCCACCGGCAGAAAAGCGGAAGTACACCCGCACAGTAACATCAAATGCTTGCCGAAAATGTGGACAGTTCCGCACAGGAGATACTGGACACAGCCAGTACAAAGGCAAAATTTATTGCCCAAATACTGAGAAAATCTCAAAGGAGGAGTGGCTGCAGAAAAAGAGGCGCATGTAGGGTGTGTTTGTGTAGCTCACTGATTCTTGAGAAAGTGGCTAAAACAGGTTGTTATGTTGACAGAATTTTTTTTTTCAGAAATCAGGCTTTTCTCTGATCACACCTTGTTTTTTGTCAACACCGTCAGACACAATTAAAAGTAATTAAAATTGTATTGATTTGGTTGCATTGATTTGGTTGCATATGTATCTGGAGTTTTTAAGTGATTATGTGTATTTTTTGGTTCACACATATGCCTTTAAATGTTGAAAATTCACTTTTGTTCTATTGTAAAACTGTTTCATGTGTTCTAATTTTAAAATATGTACCGTCATACGATGCTTACTTAAAGCCTAAATAGAACAAACAATTTTTTGTAATTTCACAAATATTCCTGTAGGCTTAAATTGGCTATTACTTTGATAATTCAACAACTCCTAAGGAAAATGTTGTAAGCACATTCATTTAAAATGTACAAAACTCCTTCTTACGGTGGTGACTTAAGAACTGACGGTGGTGACAGTAATCTGAGAGTGGTGAAAGTGGCCTAATTTGTACCTGCATTTACCAAAATAAATAGCCCTCTCAAGTCAATGGCATCTTGCATAAACACTTTATGTTTGTGTGTGCACAGTATGTTTGTACATGTGTTTTTTCTTCATTAGTTAGATTCTCTCGGAAGTAGGCCACTGATTCTTGAAAATGTGCCAAAAACGGCTTTTAAGTTGTTCAAATCCAAAATATAGAGGTGTATTATCATATATGTAGGTCTTGGCTGTGCAGTGAATGTATTGCCCAAGCTCCCCGTGTTTAACATTGTTCATGAAATGGGCTCTTTCTTGTTTTGTCAACAGTGGCAGACAGAATTAGAAGTAAAAACATATGTTTACTGTATTAAAGTGAATTACTTTAACAATTCAACATAACTGTAGATACTTATTGTATGCATATTCCTAAAACATGTCAAAAACATGTAAAACATGTGTTTTTTGGTGAACTCCATCAGATGTCACCACCATCAGGTTTTCTGACAATAAAAAAAACCTCCAAATGCACCTCAGTGGTGGCTAGAGTATCATTTTGGTCAAAATATACCATGTATCCATTTTTTTTATCATAACAAGGAAAAAGAACCACAATATATTTGATTTTCCGTTGCTTCGAGCGGGATTCGATACGGAGACTTGGTGAACTTCTTCCCTTCTTCTCCCCCTTTCTCCCCCTTTTTTCCCCCTTCTTCCCCTTGTTATACGGACAAATGTTCCCCAGCTTTGGCGCAGTCGGTAGAGCATCAGACTTTTAATCTGAGGGTCCAGGGTTCAAGTCCCTGTTCAGGCGTCGATTTACATTGTAGGAATGGTCCAGTCCCGATTTGTGTCCTTGTTAGCCAGCAGAGCGCAGCTGCAACTCGCCTGTCATAACAAGGCCTTGGATTGAATGCGGCGGTCTTGCTGCATTGACTGTGAGAGCACAGGGAGCTTGTGTGTGCTGCCTCTCGTGCAGACATGCTGCTTGTGCTGCGCAATTTTCAGGCTTCTTTCAGTGACACCTCTTCAAAAGGCAGTGTCCAGCAATGACCCCGACGTGATTTGAACACGCAACCTTCTGATCTGGAGTCAGACGCGCTACCGTTGCGCCACGAGGTCCTGCGCAGAGATCATTGCAAAATAACCGGGTCTTTCGCTACATTGTGTCATCCTCCATTTTCGCCAGACCCGTATAGTCCTGCGGGATCTGACTCCTCATGTGCAGGGAGTGTTCCCGAAGCCTGGATAGCTCAGTCGGTAGAGCATCAGACTTTTAATCTGAGGGTCCAGGGTTCAAGTCCCTGTTCAGGCGATGCTTTAGGAACAGCTCAGTCACGGCTCGTCCTTGTTCTGAGCTGTTGGCTGCATGACAAATGTCGAGAACCACAAGTTGGGTGCGGTTCTCGGCAATGTCGCCGCTGACAAACTCAGCAGTTCACTTGGCCGCCATGCAATGTCCCACTGGTAAAGGCGCTAGCTGGTTAGCAACAGTGCCTTTGACAAATGGACTCTGACTTCGCCCTCGACGGTCACGCAAACGTCCTGCTGCATGCGCTGATGTTCTTGCGATATTCAGATCACTCATGTTCTGGTGAAATGCTCTAGGGTTAGCGTCTGGCGTCCGCTGAACATGGACTTCTTTCGAAGCCTGGATAGCTCAGTCGGTAGAGCATCAGACTTTTAATCTGAGGGTCCAGGGTTCAAGTCCCTGTTCAGGCGTCGATTTACATTGTAGGAATGGTCCAGTCCCGATTTGTGTCCTTGTTAGCCAGCAGAGCGCAGCTGCAACTCGCCTGTCATAACAAGGCCTTGGATTGAATGCGGCGGTCTTGCTGCATTGACTGTGAGAGCACAGGGAGCTTGTGTGTGCTGCCTCTCGTGCAGACATGCTGCTTGTGCTGCGCAATTTTCAGGCTTCTTTCAGTGACACCTCTTCAAAAGGCAGTGTCCAGCAATGACCCCGACGTGATTTGAACACGCAACCTTCTGATCTGGAGTCAGACGCGCTACCGTTGCGCCACGAGGTCCTGCGCAGAGATCATTGCAAAATAACCGGGTCTTTCGCTACATTGTGTCATCCTCCATTTTCGCCAGACCCGTATAGTCCTGCGGGATCTGACTCCTCATGTGCAGGGAGTGTTCCCGAAGCCTGGATAGCTCAGTCGGTAGAGCATCAGACTTTTAATCTGAGGGTCCAGGGTTCAAGTCCCTGTTCAGGCGATGCTTTAGGAACAGCTCAGTCACGGCTTGTCCTTGTTCTGAGCTGTTGGCTGCATGACAAATGTCGAGAACCACAAGTTGGGTGCGGTTCTCGCCAATGTCGCCGCAGGTCACTTGGCTGCCATGCAATGTCCCATTGGTAAAGGCGCTAGCCGGTTAGCAACAGTGCCTTTGACAAATGGACTCCGGCTTCGCCCTCGACGGTCGCGCAAACGTCCTGCTGCATGCGCTGCTGTTCTTGCGATATTCAGATCACTCATGTTCTGGTGAAATGCTCTAGGGTTAGCGTCTGGCGTCCGCTGAGCATAGTCTTCCCTCGAAGCCTGGATAGCTCAGTCGGTAGAGCATCAGACTTTTAATCTGAGGGTCCAGGGTTCAAGTCCCTGTTCAGGCGTCGATTTACATTGTAGGAGTGGTCCAGTCCCGATTTGTATCCCTGTTAGGCAGCATAGCACAGCTGCAACTCCTCTATCATAACAAGGCCTTGGATTGAATGCGGCGGTCTTGCTGCATTGACTGTGAGAGCACAGGGAGCTTGTGTGTGCTGCCTCTCGTGCAGACATGCTGCTTGTGCTGCGCAATTTTCAGGCTTCTTTCAGTGACACCTCTTCAAAAGGCAGTGTCCAGCAATGACCCCGACGTGATTTGAACACGCAACCTTCTGATCTGGAGTCAGACGCGCTACCGTTGCGCCACGAGGTCCTGCGCAGAGATCATTGCAAAATAACCGGGTCTTTCGCTACATTGTGTCATCCTCCATTTTCGCCAGACCCGTATAGTCCTGCGGGATCTGACTCCTCATGTGCAGGGAGTGTTCCCGAAGCCTGGATAGCTCAGTCGGTAGAGCATCAGACTTTTAATCTGAGGGTCCAGGGTTCAAGTCCCTGTTCAGGCGATGCTTTAGGAACAGCTCAGTCACGGCTCGTCCTTGTTCTGAGCTGTTGGCTGCATGACAAATGTCGAGAACCACAAGTTGGGTGCGGTTCTCGGCAATGTCGCCGCTGACAAACTCAGCAGTTCACTTGGCCGCCATGCAATGTCCCACTGGTAAAGGCGCTAGCTGGTTAGCAACAGTGCCTTTGACAAATGGACTCTGACTTCGCCCTCGACGGTCACGCAAACGTCCTGCTGCATGCGCTGATGTTCTTGCGATATTCAGATCACTCATGTTCTGGTGAAATGCTCTAGGGTTAGCGTCTGGCGTCCGCTGAACATGGACTTCTTTCGAAGCCTGGATAGCTCTACCTGGAAGCCGATAGTCTGTACTTTTCATCCAATGGCGATCCCTGCTCCACCTTTCAAACACCAATTAGCATGTAAGGTCTACCTTTCTACTTCCAATTGCAGGGCCAGCTCTATCTTTCGACAGCGGGCCAATCAGGCCATGGGAGCCGTCCAATCAAATTAATAAATACATGTTTTGCAAACGAATAGCTGTGCGCTTTCTATCTTTCTGCTGAGCGAGCACGCTGAACGTGACGTCACGTGATGTAAACAAGTCCACGTTGGTCGCCTCGCACTGGCAATCCCATGTCGGAGCTGTCAGAAGTTGCTAACGAGACCAGCGAACCTGAGAAAAAGGTGGGTTATGTTTATTGTCATTGAGATGGGTGGCTTAGTTTGAGTTTGAGAGTTTCTGTGAGTATTAATAAATAAAACCATTCGGTGTTATTATCGATGTTTTTCGTCAGAGGGTCAGTGTTGAAGTGTTGGCGGCAGTTTGGTCAAACGAATTTTTAGCTACTTTTTATCACCACACCTAACATAACTTAATTTCTTTTAAGATTTAAGCGGTAATATCTAATATTTCATGCTTTGTGTGATGCCGGTGATGCCGTGTTTGAGATACGTTGTCTGTCAGTGTTAGCATCCATGCTAGGTGGTGATAAGCATTACGGTAATTCCAATGTTGTTGTTCCCTTGATATGATAGTGTTTCGAATCACGTAACTTTCTCTAAATGTTAAGTGAACGTGAACATCTGTCAAATAAACACGCGACAACTGGGATGTAACCCAATGTTTTCAGGGATGTGTAAACACTTTGATGCCTTGTACTACAAGTTGTAAGTAATAACTTAGCACGGAGACCGTCAGAATTGCTTTTCACGTAATGTCTCAATGTAAAATGAACGTGTATCATCTGTAAAATAAACACGGTAATAACTACACCTGGGGTTTAGGCCAATGCTTTCAGGGATGTGGCGCTTTCATGTGATGATTTCTGTAAACGCTTTGATGCCACTTTGATGCCTTGTAGCTATTATAGCAAGGCACTGCCAGAATAGCTTAGTTCTTGCTTTCATATCTCGTAGTTGGTTTTACGAAGATGTAGCTTGGTCAGCATTATTTTTCTATGCAGTATGGTTTTCTGTAAGTAGCAATAAGGGTGAAGTTACCTGCTTATTTGCAAAGTGTAGTATGGCATTGGACATTAAGGCCTAAATTATGCTGAGGTTATATTCAATGCATGGATATCATGTTTAATGTGAGAGTCCATGTCCTTTTAAGGCTGTTCATATTCTTAAACTCAAGTGTATGGCTCAGCTTTGCTTTTGACATTAAATATCTATGCTATACATGTATGGTTTATGTTATGTTGATTATTATATTATTGTTGTTTTGATAATTATTATTCTCTTTCATTCTTTATGTCAGCTGGAAAGTATCGTGGCGTGATGGCTAAATCTCACAAAGCCATGAGTGATGGGGAATGGCTGGCACGTCTGCAGAAGTTTGCCAGTTCAGGAGTGTGGCCGTCTGGTGAGGGCAACAGACCTGCCCCTAGACAGAAGAGGTGGCATGAACTGTACCTTAAGGTAAATGCTAAATGCAGTTTTTAAACATATAAGTTCACTTAGATGATTAATAGTTATTAAACTTCTTGTTGCCATCTATTGCTCTTCACATTTACAGATAGAAAAGTGTCCTCTTCAGTCCAGGGGTCAGGTCACTCTCTGGCTGAAGTCTCCCACCTGCTCGTGTGGATTTCACAAGGTGCCTTCGATTGCCATGCATTGTCACATTGTATAGATTTATTATGAAAGCCTTGAAATAGATTAATTCCAAAAGCGGTGCGATAGATGCTATATTAGTGCCTTTGTGTAAATTTACTCTTGGAAGGTTGTATATTATTTGTCCTATTATACACATCTTACAGGGTCATCCACCAGCCAACCCACCCACCAGCCAGTCATACACCAGAGAGGACACTGTTACAGTCCAAGGAAGTGCAGTGGACACCAGCGCTGTGGGCACTGTTGTACGGCCAAAGATGACACTGTCGATGGTCAGCATACAATATTAATGCATTACAACATCTCACTTAGAAATACAGACACACTTTTAGGTAGTAAATGATTTATAGTTTCACTGACTTCCATCCATTTCTAACTATTTTCTTTTACTTTTTGTTAACAGTTTGAAAAGTCGAGGTTTGGAGGCTCTCACGTTGCGTCAGCCAAACCTAATGTAAACGTGCAACGCAAACCCACTCAGGTGAAATGATATTACTCAATTTCAATTAACCTGTTAAGACATGCCGTTATGTATTTGGTGTTACCAGAATGGCAATGCCCAAATCTTAGTGCATTTCTACAGGCCCTGTGTTATGCCCTAGAATTGTGGTACTAGCTACGGTACTTAACTTTTCGAAGACTATTACAGCATGCCACTGGAGGTACGGCGTGCATTACTGAAGGCTCTGTGTTATGTCATAGCATTGTAGTACCATGGTACTTAACTTTTCAGACACTATTACAGCAGGCCACTGGAGGTACGGCGTGCATTAATTGGCTACCTTTCTTGACTTGTAAGTTGAAAACTCACTACTTCATAGCAATGAAATGTTAAATACCCCTGAATATATTTCACAGGCTCCTCCTAGTCCATCTCCATCTAAATCCACATCGGCAGCCGTCAACCCTCAACCCTCTCCAGCTCTCCGGCCCATCATCCAACCCTCCTCTTCCTTCTTACTTCCACCAGCAACAGAAACCTCAGTAAGATACAATCAACACTTGCAAAGCTGAGTTTGTCTGTGCACTGTTGTGTTTTCCTATGTCAGTGTTGTGTAAACATGTTGTGTTTTAACCTAGTCTGCAGGCCCTGATCTGCCCTTGCTCTGGCCGCAGTCGATGCCGAAGGAGGACCATAAGTGGGTGGCTGAAGTCCTGTTTCGAGTAAATGCGAAGGGGAAGATGGAGTTAAAGGACAACCTTCAGCTGTGGTACAACCCCCACCTCCAAATCTCCTGTACCATCAGGCTCCCACTCCAGACAAGTTTTTTTCCCACCGTCTGCTGGTCTGGATGCCCTATAGGCTGTGGCGTGTGAGTCTTAAGTGCACCAATTCGGAATGCGTCGGGCATCAACTGACAAGTGGTGGATTGCATAGGAGGGTCCGGCAGGTGCTGGACATTGACAGCTACTACAACCTAGTCACAGAGACCCTCATTTGCACCAAGTGCAGGTCCAGCTACCTGTCCTGGGGAGACGCCGTGCTGCAGCAGCTAGACCTGGCCCATCGCTCTGAGTTTAGGGTCATCCTGACACAAAAGTAATTATTACTTTTTACTTTTATGTTAACTTTGATAATATTATTCATACAAAATGGCAACTTGATTATAATGCTTTTATTTATCTTTTTTTCTCATCAGACATGCCATTGATATACGTGCCATCCGTTTTTTGCGTGAGAGAACAATGGGCAATGGACCGGTACGCCTGGTCGGGCAGTTGAAGGAGAACCACAGCGAGCAGTGGTTGCAGCGGGTCAATCGCTACACCGCAGAGTGTATGGGGTTTCGCAACAACAACCTCGGCCTCCAACAGATGTCCTTTCAGAGACCTCCAGACCCTGTGGAACTGCCAAGCTACAAGTGGCTCCTCACTGTTTACAGCAAGGACATTCTACACAGGCTGGATGACATCAAGGCAGCCATCACTTCAACTTATGGGTCTATCTTAAAAATGGACTCGACTAAAAAAGTAAGAGCTGTTTCAATAATAGCACTCTAATTTAGAATGTATCTTTTTTTTCACTACCCCATCATCATTTTGTATAACCTTAAAGGACCAGTTTGGTCAATTTCAACATGCAGTTGTAATGCTCACACTACCCTGGACTTGTCAGTATCTGAGGTTTTTTTTCCCTACTTCAGCCTTTTCCGAGATCTTGGTCATTGTAATGGAGGCAGCTCTTTGTTTACATTTCGTAAAAACATGTTTATTTATTCCCAAAAACATCTGAAAGGTTATACAACATCAGCTAACAACTAGCAAACAGCGGTACCTTATGGGAAAATATTTGGAGTAGGCCTATGTTAATTTTTAAAAAATGTAAACAAACGCTGCCCCCTTTAGAATAGCTCATATCTCGGAAAGGGCTTAGCCGAAAAATGTGGCATCACCGGGTACTGACAAGTCAAGGGTAGGGTGAGCAATACTACAGCCTATTGAAATTGACTGAACTGGTCCTTTAATGATGACTGCATGTGTTTTATTTTGTGTTTCCGTTTGATTTGTTTCCTTCAGATCACGAAAAAATTGAGTGGGCCTGCGAAGGGGACGGCACAGTGGATGACGTCTGTGGGCAACGAATTCGGCCAGGTACTCATCAGCGTCCTGACTACAGATGAGGGTAATGGGCTTGACGCGATGACAGCGGGGTTGGTTGAGCGATACAGAAGGGCAGGCGTTTCTCCACCAACTGTGCTCTATGTGGACTGCCACTGCTGCAAGGAGGCGGGAGACACTAAGCTGAAGCAGCGGTTTGGTGGCTGGCCAGGTATCATCATCCGCCTTGACATCTGGCATTTCATGCGACGCCTGGCTGGAGGGGTCACAACAGATGCCCATCAGCTTTACCCCATCTTTATGGCAAGGCTGTCAGCATGCATTTTTGAATGGGACGCTGAGGACCTTGCTCTCCTGCGAAGGGCCAAGAGGGAGCAGCTGACCAAAGAAGGCCTGCCCACGGCTTCTCTGACAGATGTGATAGTGGACAACTGCATCACCAAGGCAGAGCTGGCACTTCACTGTAGGAGACGGACGCGCGGGACGGACAACACCATCCGCCTCCTGGGGAAGCTGATAGAGGAGCTCAGCGGGCCGAAAGGGAGAGATGCAATGGGAGTAGGTTTGTTTGAGCCGGTACGAATACAGCACTTGTGGAATATCCAGAAGCGCCACGTGGGATGCATCCAGGACCTTCCAGATGTGCCACTCTACACTCAAACGGGAACTCTCAACAAGGGTGGAGTGGCCTTGAAAACGTACAGATGTGCCAGAGGTTCGACATCCTTGGAGTCCTTCCACTGCCACCTTGCCAGGTTTATTCCAGGTTCGCCATTACATAATATGACACCCTGTCACTAATGCTTATGTTATTGTACAGCACTGTTATGTTTGTCGGTGTCATAAATTAATGTGCTGGCTTCTTTCTGTTTTCACAGGGAACAGCGCCAACAGCCTCAATTTCCAGATTTATCTTCTGGAAGGCCTGTTCCGTTGGAATAAAGACCGCGCTGCAGCTGCACTTGCTGTTGGGGACGACTCACGCTTGCGGACCTACTCTGGGGAGCTGGTGTATGCTGTCAACACCAACTACACAGCATTATTTGGCGTACCATTGATCCCTGGCTTCTCTCCACCTGCAGCATACACAGGTAAATCATATAATAAGATATTGTTTTGTTAATTATTTATTGCACAGTGCAGACAGAGTGCTAAGGTGAATTGTATTTTCATTGTTGTGGCACTTGTACTTGTACTAGTATGCACATGACCTGAACTGATCTGACGTGAAAAAATTGAGAAATAAATACGTATCATGGAAAAAACACGGTAACACTTTACTTTACGGATCGCTAATAAGGTGGTAATTTCGTGTTAATTTCATAGTTATTTCATTGTTTTTTCAGGGTAATAACTGTTTGTTTTTAGTAACAACAGCAAAATAACCATACAGTTTCCAGTGCATTGTGTGTGTGTGTGTCTGTGTGTGTGTGTGTGTGTGTGTGTGTGTGTGTGTGTGTGTGTGTGTGTGTGTGTGTGTGTGTGTGTGTGTGTCAACAAAGTGTCACCGTGCTGCGAGTCATCAGGGTGTCACCACAATGCACTGGAAACTGTATGGTTATTTTGCTGTTGTTACTAAAAACAAACAGTTATTACCCTGAAATAACTATGAAATTAACATGAAATTACCACCTTATTAGTGATCCGTAAAGTAAAGTGTTACCAAAAACACTTTATTTAAGTTCACAAAAAGAGAAATTGAAGAGTTGTTCTCCGATATAGCCACACAGGACAATCACCTTGTGTGTGTGTGTGTGTGTGTGTGTGTGTGTGTGTGTGTGTGTGTGTGTGTGTGTGTGTGTGTGTGTGTGTGTGTGTGTGTGTGTGTGTGTGTGTGTGTGTGTGTGTGTAATGATGTGTGTAATGTCTCGTGTATTCTGTATTTAAGTATGTATGGTACTGGACATCTTAATTTCCCCTCAGGATTAACACATAACACTCTACTGTCTCTACTGTACCTCCCAGAGAACACATTGATTTCCCTTAATTTTTCTCTTGATATGTTTGCCCAGGTGAGCTGATTGGAGTCCAGTACTTGTTGAGGCAGAGTCGACAGCCCCTGGAGGACATGACACCTGGGTCACCAAGGACCTCAGAATTGCTGGAGGACATCTCTGTAGAACAAGAAGTGGAAGAAGACGAAGGCTTCATTGATACTTTAGGAGAGGAGGCCATTGTGGATGTTCTAGTGGCACCAGATGCTGAGCTTCCTGTCATCCATCGACCCACTCCCCAGGATCCACGTGCCCAGCTGCCTACCGTCCAGGTGCCAACCCCTCCTCAGCTGTCTACCGTCCAGCTGCCAACCCCTCCACAGCTGCCTACCGTCCAGCTGCCAACCCCTCCTCAGCTGCCTGCCGTCCAGCTGCCAACCCCTCCTCAGCTGCCAACCCCTCCTCAGCTGCCTGCCGTCCAGGTGCCTCCTCAGCTGCCTGCCGTCCAGCTGCCTCCTCAGCTGTCTACCGTCCAGGTGTCTCCTCAGCTGCCTACCGTCCAGCTGCCTCCTCAGCTGCCAACCCCTCCTCAGCTGTCTACCGTCCAGGTGCCTCCTCAGCTGCCAACCCCTCCTCAGCTGCCTGCCGTCCAGGTGTCTCCTCAGCTGCCTGCCGTCCAGGTGCCTCCTCAGCTGCCTGCTGTCCAGGTGCCTCCTCAGCTGCCTACCGTCCAGCTGCCTCCTCAGCTGCTCTCTCTGCCTGCTGTCAAGGGTCCACCCTCTCTGCTGCTGCCCTCCACCACTCAGGGTCCATCTCTGCTACCCTCCACCACTCAGGGTCCATCTCTGCTGCCCACCACCACTCAGGGTCCATCTCTGCTGCCCACCACCACTCAGGGTCCATCACTGCTGCCCACCACCACTCAGGGTCCATCTCTGCTGCCCTCCACCACTCAGGGTCCATCTCTGCTGCCCACCACCACTCAGGGTCCATTTCTGCTGCCCGCTGCCCCGACTCCTCCTGCTCCTCCGGTGCGAGCAAGTGGACATGGCATTCCTGGACTGGCTAGAGCTGATGAGTTGGCAGAGTACCTGGTTGAGTTGAGGAGCCAGACCAGCCTGGTACTCAGTCCACAGCAGGAGGACACAATTGTTGGCTTGTGGCAGAACCTGGACCCATATGATAAAGAGAAGTTGGTATATGCTGCTCGGCACCAGGACAGGCTTCTCACGGGGAAGTTTAGGTCCCCAAAAAAGAGGGCTGACTTTACCCCTGGTGTCGACAGCACAAAGAGGTGTGTCCTGGGCTCCACTGGCTCCCCAGCACAGTGGCCTGACTGCTGCCGTCTTATTGAGCTGATATTCATTAGGCTCTGCAACATTTACCGTACCCCAAAAAAGCAAGGCACAGCCTCATTATCCAGATGGGACTGCATTTTGAGGGACTACCGGAAGATCAGGCAGCTTATCCTGATGAATTCAGCAAACCACGGCAAAATGCGGCAAACCACCCTGCAGCTGGTAGTGGTTAATCAGACAACACTGATTAGCTGGCACAATGACCGTTTGAAGAAGCAAGAGGTTAGTGTGCTCCTTCAAGGACTGGACCTCCCTGTGGCTCGGCCAGTGTCCTCAGACCCATTGCCTCCAGCACAACTGCAGCCTGCTTCACCACCACGGCACAGCCACCCATTACACACATACAACATGCCACCCAACACAGCTGGTCAGGTGAAGACCAAGTTGAGAAAAATTCTACCATCTGCCTCAGCTTCATCTGCTGCCGTGCCTCCAGCCCCAGCCTCCATCAGTCACTCAGCCCCTCGACACATTCTGCCCAAGCCATCTGCAGACTCTCAATTTATCACACCTCGCCCTGTGTCATGTCCTGTGTCTCCTGCACCTTCTCCACCGGCAGAAAAGCGGAAGTACACCCGCACAGTAACATCAAATGCTTGCCGAAAATGTGGACAGTCCCGCAAAGGAGATACTGGACACAGCCAGTACAAAGGCAAAATTTATTGCCCAAATACGGAGAAAATGTCAAAGGAGGAGTGGCTGCAAAAAAGGAGGCGCATGTAGGGTGTGTTTGTGTAGCTCACTGATTCTTGAGAAAGTGGCTAAAACAGGTTGTAATGTTGACAGATTTTTTTTTTTTTCAGAAATCAGGCTTTTCTCTGATCACACCTTGTTTTTTGTCAACACCGTCAGACACAATTAAAGTAATTAAAATTGTATTGATTTGGTTGCATTGATTTGGTTGCATATGTATCTGGAGTTTTAAAGTGATAATGTGTATTTTTTGGTTCACACATATGCCTTTAAATGTTGAAAATTCACTTTTGTTCTATTGTAAAACTGTTTCACGTGTTCTAATTTTAAAATATGTACCGTCATACGATGCTTACTTAAAGCCTAAATAGAACAAACAATTTTTTGTAATTTCACAAATATTCCTGTAGGCTTAAATTGGCTATTACTTTGATAATTCAACAACTCCTAAGGAAAATGTTGTAAGCACATTCATTTAAAATATACAAAACTCCTTCTTACGGTGGTGACTTAAGAACTGACGGTGGTGACAGTAATCTGAGAGTGGTGAAAGTGGCCTAATTTGTACCTGCATTTACCAAAATAAATAGCCCTCTCAAGTCAATGGCATCTTGCATAAACACTTTATGTTTGTGTGTGCACAGTATGTTTGTACATGTGTTTTTTCTTCATTAGTTAGATTCTCTCGGAAGTAGGCCACTGATTCTTGAAAATGTGCCAAAAACGGCTTTTAAGTTGTTCAAATCCAAAATATAGAGGTGTATTATCATATATGTAGGTCTTGGCTGTGCAGTGAATGTATTACCCAAGCTCCCCATGTTTAACATTTTTCATAAAATGGGCTCTTTCTTGTTTTGTCAACAGCGACAGACAGAATTAGAAGTAAAAACATATGTTTACTGTATTAAAGTGAATTACTTTAACAATTCAACATGACTGTAGATACTTATTGTATGCATATTCCTAAAACATGTCAAAAACATGTAAAACATGTGTTTTTTGGTGAACTCCATCAGATGCCACCACCATCAGGTTTTCTGACAATAAAAAAAACCTCCAAATGCACCTCAGTGGTGGCTAGAGTATCATTTTGGTCAAAATATACCATGTATCCATTTGTTTTATCATAACAAGGAAAAAAAAACACAATATATTTGATTTTCCGTTGCTTCGAGCGGGATTCGATACGGAGACTTGGTGAACTTCTTCCCTTCTTCTCCCCCTTTCTCCCCCTTTTTTCCCCCTTCTTCCCCTTGTTATACGGACAAATGTTCCCCAGCTTTGGCGCAACCGGTAGGGTACTCGTCTGCCATGCAGTCGACCTGGGTTCGATTCCCAGCCCGGGTCATTTGCCAACCCCTCCCCGTCTCTCTCCCCATTCGCTTCCTGTCCACCTCTCACACTGTCCTGTCATTAATAAAGTAAAAAAAATACCAAAATCTTTTAGGACACAAAATAGGATGTCAAGTGTGCAGACCTCTCATTCAAAACCCTGACCTCTGAACCCTGAAGACAATCCCCTGCACCTTAACCTGGGATGAGCACAATCTTCCCTCTCAACTCAACACCTAGTGATTACAACACCCAACACCTTAGGTAGTCCAACATCCCTGAAACTTTTCTTTCTTTTCTTTCCGAGTCTGAATTACAGCTGCTGTTCCCACATGAACTGACTGAGATAGACCTCCCTTACTTCCTGACTGACTGACTGACAGGCCCATGACAGTCTAAGGGCTAGACACACAGTACAATGTTGCTACACATTGCTCATTCTCCGCAATCTCTCGCAACCCACTGAAAGCTCTTCCACTGTCAGCGCAGGGTAGGGTACAGTAAATAATACAGCGCTGGAAGTGGTGGAGGGCAGACAGAGGTAAGGTAAGGTTATATGAATAGAAGCCAATAAAGAGTGGAGCGACTGAGAACAGTGTAAATAGGAGAAGTCTAGGAGTCTATTTCTGCTACCGTATCAAATGCTCTGCACGCACAGGCACGCACGCACGCACGCACGCATGCACACAAGGACTTAATAGCAGCCCATACTTCAGTGCATAAATATACTACTGTTGGACTGATTTAGAATTCAACCCTAACTCTTGCTAAAAAACACCCAGTCAAAGCACGCATTAATCTTCACGAAGAAGCAGAAACGGACATTTTCCAATGTTGGTTTTGGATATTGACGAACAGAGCAAAAGCCTGAATGAGCATACTTGTACAGTCATGCAAATATTGTTGTACATTCGTTCTGCGAGGGGATATGAACCTGGAGCCTGTTTATAATAATTTAACTGGATGTGTTTGTACATGGCTATGCATTTAGTCGACATGTTTCCTATCCAACATGTCAATTACCATTGAGGTTCTGCAGGTGCTATGGCATGTGGAGTGTCATTGTCTGGGAGGGTCTGTATACGTTAGTGGTGTATATGCAGGTGCCGTTTTTTAAGGTGTATAACTTAAAGAAATAAAAAATAAAAGCCCACAATACTGTTGCTGTATGGAATCGCCAAGATTTTGGTTGGCTTATTAATGCTTTGGCACAATGTGTTTATCGGAGTAATGGAAGACTTGTAACAGCTCCAAAATGCCACTAAGGCAGCTAATAAAGTAATGACTATATACTGTTTCTCTTTTATTTGTGTTGAAACATGTTGACCTTTGTTTTTATTCCTCTAAAATGTTCCCATACGGCATGAAATAAAACTGCCCTGAATTAATCTCCAGCAAAAACACGGGAGGATGACAGGGGGAAGGAAACTAACAAACATCCACATCCACACACACACACACACACACACACACACACACACACACACACACACACACACACACACACACACACACACACACACATACAAAAGTACACACAGGCACACACACACACACACACACACACACACACACACGCCCACGCCCACACATAAACACACAGAGGCACACACATAAGTACACACACACACACACACACACACACACACACACACACACACACACACACACACACACACACACACACACACACACACACACACACACACACACACAAACAAACACACCGACACACACACAGGGCAAAGGCTGTGCCAAAGGTGAAGACAATCCGGGATACACAGGAGACACACACAGACTACAAGGTCAAAGGTCATTGACGAGGCGAAAAAGAGAAAAAAGACACAGAAGCGAAAAAGGCCAGGGTCCCATCCGGGGTCGGAGCTATAGGGAGGGCGAGCAGGGAATTTGCCCCTGGCCCCAGGGCACCCCTTGCATTGGTGGTGGGGACCCAATTGTGATCTTGTCAGGTCATATAGGGGGCCCTTTAAGTGTTTTAGCCCTAGGGCCCTGTGTACAATTGTTCTGACACTGCTCCCTTCCTCACCTGCAGGTCCAAGGCGGCCAGCTTGCCCTTCTCTCCTCCCGAGTTGCGCTTGTACTCCTCGATGGTCCAGGAGGGGGGCTGCTGCTGCTGGGAGCGCTTGGCCTCCGTCAGGTTGGTGAGCCTCAGGTCGGTGTAGAGCGGGCTGCCGCCCTTGTGGGACTTGACCGAGGGCGGGAAGTGGTGATGGGGGCTGAACACCTGCTCCACCAGGTAGCCGTCCTTGGGGGGCTTGGAGGAGCGGTGACCTCCTCCTGGCGGGATCTCGTACTGCCGCTCCGTCTAGGAGAAAAAGTGGGGTGGGGGAGACATGAGGTCAAAGGTCAGAGAGTAGAAATGGACACAAAATACAGTGAATTTAGGAAGATGCGGTGACCTGCCGGGAGCTCATACTGCCGCTCCGTCTAGGAGAAAGGCAGGGGAGAAATGAGGTCAAAGATCTCAGAAATTGTCACAAAATGCAGTATTTTGAAAGATGCGATAACCTGGCGGGATCTGATACTGCCGCTCCGTCTAAATAAAAGGTGGGGGAGACGTGAGGTCAAAGGATCTAGGAACCCCAAGTCTTAATCTGTTACTTCAGGTTATGTCATCTCAATGTTATTATGATATAATTGAGTCTTTTCAGCAATGAGTGAGCAGCCGCCCCGGTAGCGCCATCTGCACAAAGAGGCTACGGTTCCTACATAGTTTTGCATAATCTGCAGTATGAGCAGAAAGGTCAGTCAGACAGTCGCTGGAGCTGTGATTGGCCGTGGTATCACATTGTCAGGGGTCAAGGATGAGAAAAACTAGTTTAGGACGCTACATGTTTTTGCATCATCATCATTTTCATCATGATTGCTTTACTTGCACATTTCACTTGTACATGATAATGACGTTTCAAAGCAGCTGGGTTGAAACCTGCCCTCAAGGCATGCAGCTACGTATCGCATATGCAGGCATTTGTGTCCATCACTTAACATAACTGAACACACCTTCTTAGGCCTAGATTAGGTTTTACGACATTGCACTACAACACTGCATTATACAGTACAATTGATTCTGAAATCTACATCATCTATTTTTTCACTATTCAAAAATAGCAACCCTAGCGCTTTGCTCCATAGCAGCACAAGCCCCATCACTGTGTTCACTTCACTAAATTGCATCCTCCTGAATGAAACGAAATGGCTTTAATGGGAGGTTTTTACGGTAGGTTTGCACGTCTCTGCAGTCTTTCTTTCATTCTTTAAATGCCTTTCAGAGTTATTTCTGCGTTTCACATCATATTCAGAGTATAATCACAAGGGCAGCACTTTGCCCATACACTCTCCCATGGGTGGCAATAAGTCCAAGACTTAGCAAATTCACAAATATTGTGTTATAAGGCGACGAAAAAAAGGGGCTCAAGCTTTCCGCTGTGTAAACGAGACCAAAATAATTTCTGCCAACACAATGCTAATGCCAGGGTAAGCTCTGTGTCTCTCTGAGCGGCTATCCCCAGCTGGCCTGGCACAGCTTTTTTCCCTTTTCTTTCTTTCTTTCTTTCTTTCTTTCTTTCTTTCTTTCTTTCTTTCTTTCTTTCTTTCTTTCTTTCTTTCTTTCTTTCTTTCTTTCTTTCTTTCTTTCTTTCTTTCTTCTGATTCTAATACACTGACAAGGTACCACTGTCACACAATACATTATTACTGTTGGGAAAACACACTGGCACTGCTTCATAATGCTTTTATATCAGAATATTCATCATAGTCATACATTACTTCTTTTTTCTCATTTTGGATGTCACAATGTGACCACATCCATCATCACAGTACACTAAAGTACTGTACACTGTAGGAAAGCCTCTGTGAGTTTTATATTACCATAGTGACCCTTCTCTCAGGTGACATAATAGTGGCGCCAGCCCAACAGCCAGGAAAGGATCCAACAACGCACCCACGCACAATGCCAAGAGTGCCCGCCCCGCACCGAAGTGCTAGGGCCTGGCACTGTGACACCCACACTGCACACAATACACAATTAAGGCACCGTGTCAGTAGCACACCACCACACATAAACATGCATACAGTACAGCAGAGATGTATAGTAACGAAGTAAAAGTAACGAAGTACTGTACTTAAGTACTAAACTGCAGTATCTGTACTTTTTTGAGTAATATTTTTTTTCCTCATACTTGTACTTTTACTGCACTACATTTTTCTGATGAAATAACACTTTTACTCCGATATATTTTTCATGTGCTGCTTTCGTTACTCGTTACTTGTTTCTATGCCCGAGCGCTAAATGGCTTTGTCATCACCAGATATGATGGAACGTGTTCACGGTCAGTGGGCGATGCAATGGTAGGGAAATAAAAGCATAAATAAATATAATAATAAATAAATAATAAATCGCATTCTCGCGCATGTCTTTTGGCGCGGTCAGTGACGCTCAGTTGGCATTGACACGGCATGTTGGCAAGATGGATGAGGTAGACGAGGTATCGCCATCAACATCAACGACACCAACCACCTCACATTGCAGCGAGGACGACAAGCTGTTTTAATAACAAACCATAATGGTATTTGCACTTCATAAGAGACTTATTGTACAGAGCTCTAATAAACCAAATGGTATTCAAACTTTTGACTGACTTTTTTCCCCCCATTTTTTTTAATGCAGTACTTTTACTTCTACTTCTACTTTTTACTCAAGTGGCAAAACTTGCAATACTTTCACTTGCTTTACTTAAGAACAACACATTTTGAATACTTTTGTCCTTCTACTTGAGTAAGGTAAGGAAAGGTTACTTTTGACTTTTACTCAAGTCATTTGACAAGATGCTGGTACTTCTACTCAACTACTTTTCTCCAGTACTTTATACATCTCTGCAGTACAGTAAATGTTCATCATTAAAAAACACCTGACTGGCCCTGCCGTGGTCATCCGGTGGAGCACTCGCCTGCCGTGCGGCTGACCCGGGTTCGATTCCCGGCCCGGGTCCTTTGCCGAGCCCTCCCCGTCTCTCTCCCCATTCGCTTCCTGTCTACCTCTCAAAGATGTCCTGTCCATAATAAAGTCTAAAAAACCCCCACCTGACTATGGGTGAAGTGGCTTACTTACTTACTTACGCCTACCGCCCAACTTTGGGCATAGGCCACGAACAAGTGCTCTCCAGTCATTTTGGGTGGGTGAAGTGGCACCTCACGGTTAATGTACTGTACCATGTGTGGGCTTACAGTACATGGCCATGGGGTCCCAGGTTTGAGTCTGGCCCAGGTCGTTTCCCAGCCCTACTCCATCTCTCTCTCCCACTCTCTTCCTGTCATGATCTTTGCTGTCCTATCCACAGCGAAGGCAAGAAAGCCCAGTAAAAACACATCACAGGTGTAATATACTGTAGCATGTTAACGACAGCACACATGTCAATGGCACTTGGCCAATGTCAAGCAGTAACATGGTGCCAGAGCAGCAAAAACTTGTATGACGCTCTAATGGAGAGGTTATTACATCTCTCAAACCACTGATAGTCTGTAGCTCTGTGACTCCCACACACAATCCACAATTAAAGGGACACTGTGCAGGAAATGGTCAAAAAGGGCACTGCAACTATGCAGCTCATTGAAACTGGGCTGCCCATTGCCAAATTTGATCTTTACATGAAGGTTTACTAAGTAATAAACAAGTATTTTCTAGTATGGTCCAAGTACAGTCATTTTTGCAGCTAAAAATGGCTATTTTTGGAAATTCAAAATGCGGACCATGGAGAAGATCCCCCTTTTCATGTATGGAAAGTGCAATTTCTCCAGTCATAATGAATACTTGGAATTTGATGCTGGTGGTAAGTATTCATGAAAAAGGTAACATTAGTGAATGGGCAGCATGAATTCTGGAAATAAACAACTAAAAATCTCACACAGTGTCCCTTTAAGGCACTATGGCAGTGGCACAGCACCCCACATAAACATGCACACAGTACAGTAACAGCTCATCTTACAAAACACCTGTCTCGGGGTGACTGTGGTATATTACACTAATGGACTGTCCTATCCAAAGCGAAGGCAAGAAAGCCCATTTGAAAAAAAATCACCTGACCGGTGTACTACAGCATGTTAACAACAGCGCACACATCAATGGCACTTGGCCAATAGCGAGCAGTAACAAGGCAGCATTGCAATGAAAAGGTTGTATGGCAATCGAGTAGAGGTTACGTCTCTCGAACCACTGACAATCCCTGGCTCTGTGACACCCACACTACAAACAATCCACAATTAACCCCTTAGCCCTTAGCAGAGCCTATGTTATAACCTTACTGTCACCAAAACTTCAATGTCCTAACCACAGCAAAGGCAAGAGAGCCAATTAAAAAGAACATTTGACTGGTGTACTACAGCATGTTAATGACAGAGCACACATCAATGGCACTTGGCCAGTAGCGAGCAGTAACTTGGCAGCAGTGCAATGAAAAGGTTGCATGGCACTCGAGTGGAGAGGTGCGAGGTGACAGCTCTGACACTCAGTAGCAAACCACTCCGCATAAACTATGCATACACAGTACAGTAAATGTTCATCATAAAAAACACCTGACTATGGGTAATGTGGCACCTCAACGCTAATGCACAGTACCATGTGTGGGCTTACATGCACAAGGGGTCCCAAATTTGAGTCTGGCCTGTTGTTTCCCAGCCCTTCCCATCTCTCCCACTCTCTTCCTGTCATGGTCTTTGCTGTCCTATCCACAGCGAAGGCAAGAAACCCCATTAAAAAAAAACAGACTGGTGTACTACAGCATGCTAAAGACACACCAATGGCACTTAGCGAGTGGTAACATGGCAGCAGTGCAGCAAAAGGTCGTATGACGCTTCAGTGGAGGTGACAGCTCGCCTGGCCTCGCTCTCTTTGGCAAGGTCACCCTGACCTCCAGGAGCGTCCCTCAGCGGTCAGAGGTGCAAATTAAAAAAACAGCATGTTTACACCTGCTCAATATAATCAGTGCCAATGCCAGTGAATGACGGCACTACTGTAAGCCAATCAAGCTGCACTGAGACTACAGGATTGCATAGGGAGTACATTACATTACATTATTTACATTCTATTATTACAGTTAAAGGTGCACTGTGTTGGGTGGTGGCCAGAGAAGGTTATTGCAACTATGCTGCTCATTAAATGGTGCCTTTTGACAAATTTGATCTTATTCTACTTTTGATCTAATATTATTATCTAATATCTAATTTGATCTAATATTTACTAAATAACAAACTAATACCATGGAGAAGATCCCCCTTTTCATGCAAATGCAATTTTCCCAGTCGTAATGAATACTTAGCATTTAATGGTGGCGGCAAGTGTTCGTGGAAAAGGTAACATTTGTGAATGGGAAGCTTGAATTATGTAAATAAGCTACTACAAATATTACACACTGCACCTTTAAATTACACATTTCCCTGAAGGACAAGGACATCTACAATGCTAATGAAAGAGGACCTTGTTTTAAGCCACTCGTTCTTGCAGTAGTGGTAGACTAGTGGGGGGAATATGATTACATGTACGTTACTGTCCTTCCCTCCCTGCATCTCCTTGAAGCACCCACGCACTCCAGGGATTAACGAATTCTTTGACATGCACAGTTACCTCTCTCCACCTCCACCCTTGGCGATCGATGGCCTGGGAGAAAACCACCGCTGCAGCTACACTGCATCGATTCTATTGATTGCCTTAACTCTACGAAGTTGCCTGGTAATTTGGGAGAGTGGCTATGGCTTTCCGATGAGAGGTGTCAAAATGCCTTTGGGTTGTCAAAAAGCACACCCTAGCTCCATTTACCTTCTGACTGCTGCTGAACAACACAATTCCAACAAATGAGCCAAAAAAAATACAAAGTAAATAAAAGTGCCTCACAAATTGGTTGTGATTTTTCAGCATGATGTGTTGTCAGCATCTCTCCCCAAGAAGTCTGATTCAAAGCAAACAATCAATGCGCACCCTCAAGGAGAAGCTTTGCTTAGCAATAAAAAGCTAAAATGGCATTTTGTTGGGATTGAACCTTCAGTAATTTATCAGCACTCTGTCCTTCTTACCCAAAACAAATCCAGAGTGAAAACACTTTTCCTCACATTTAAAAAAAATCCATTCACATTTAGAATGATCAATACTGTTATATTTGTAATATTTTTTATGCTCGTACACAACCTGCACATCATGGTGCCTGCTTTAGAGAGTAATGAGTCTCTCAGCATTTTAATTAGTCATGTAGTTCTGTGTTTACAAGCTCAGCTCTAAATGATAAATATAAAAACATGCTTGCCAATCAGGATTATCTGTGTACAGTACAATCATACAGTAGGTTTGCATGGTGCCCGCTGCATCGATGTTCTGCAGTCTTGTCTCTGCCCTGGTTGGTGACAAGCTGAGCAGCCGCCATTACGTTTCTAGAGAAACAGCATGCAGGGAAGCCGATAGGAGGGGGGCAAAGGGGTCAGTTGTTCCGGGCCTAGGGAGAGAGGGGGCCCAAAATTGGGTCCTCATTACATTCTATGTATTGGATTGGGGGCCCTTTCAAATTACTTTGTCCCGGGACCGGCAAAAGCTGTCAGCGGCCCTGCCAGCATGTGTCGAGGACAGAGCTGGCTGCCCAGTGCCAAGGCAGAGGATGACAGCCCCCTCATGTCATGTCATCACACCTCTCGTCAACAGTCCCACAGCCACTGTCACTGTCACTGTGTCACTGCCATTGGCTCTGGCTCTGGCTCTGGCTCCGTCCACAGCCGGTCAGGGCTCACTCTCTCTCTCACATCACCAGTCCTCCACAGTGTCATGGCACCTTCGACCGTCCCACTGCACTGTGCCCGTCACTGTCACTGGCTCTGGCCCCGTTCGTTAACCCCTGCCTCAGCCACATCCCCAGCCTCACATACACATACTCCACCAGCCTTACCAACTGCCCCAGCCTCAACCTCTTCCTAGTGCCCATCCCCATCCCCAACTCCATCCCCAACTCCAGCCCCAACCTCTATCCAATGCCATCCACAGTATCATCCCTAAGCACAACCTTTGCCCCAGAAGTATTCCCAGTTCCAGCTCTGCCTCAACAACATCTCTTTGCCCAGTACATCCCCATCCATCCCCACTACCAGCCTCATCCCCATCCCCATCACCATCCCCTAGGATCCTGCCAAGCTTCTCTCACTCACTGCCCCAATCCTCAACAGTGGCAGCAATGAAGAGGTCTCGCAAACCAGACCATGTGGGACTGAGGAGGCTACAGCTGACAGACTGTGGTGTTTTTTGTCCGTTTTTACCCCTCTCATTTTTCTCTCCTCACCTCATCTCTGGACTTGTGTGCATGTGTAGATGGTGTCTATGAGGGTGTGTGCATGCACATGTGCGAAAACTGCCACAGTGTGTGTGTGTGTGTGTGTGTGTGTGTGTGTGTGTGTGTGTGTGTGTGTGTGTGTGTGTGTGTGTGTGTGTGTGTGTGTGTGTGTGTGTGTGTGTGTGTGTGTGTGTGTGTGTGTGTGTGTGTGTGTGTGTGGAACTTGGCCTGCCATCTGCACCACTGACCTTCATCTCCGTGGGCTGAATCTCAGCTGAGCAGACACAGCAACTTTCAACCCCTCTCTCTCTCTGCAGGTCATCTGCTACTCTCTCTCTCTCTTTCTCTTTCTCTTTCTCTCTCTCTCTCTTTCTCTCTCTGGTTTCTCTCTCTCTCACGTGCACGCGCATGCTATCTCTCGCTATCGCTATCTATCGCTATCTCTCTCTCCCTCTCTCTCTCTCTCTCTCTCTCTCTCTCTCTGAGCCATCCTCGCCCTCTTTCACTATCTCACACAGCAACGTTAAACCTCTCCCTTCCTCAGTTAGTCATCGCTACTGCTCTCTCTCTCTCTCTCTCTCTCTCTCTCTCTCTCTCTCTCTCTCTCTCTCTCTCTCTCTCTCTCTCAGACACACACACACACACTCACCTCTCTCTCTCTTTCCATGTCATATAGCAACTTCTACCCCG
>NC_085878.1:24594944-24604944 GCF_034702125.1 Engraulis encrasicolus
AAATTGAACTTAGTTTGCAAAGATGTTGTGAAGATGCTCTGTTCAAATGCTGCACCTGTTCTGATGTGGAGGTGAGGGTGATTGTAATAGTATTATATCATCTCTCTCCCTATTCTATTTTTCTCTGGAAGGGGTGTTAATTTTGGTAAGATTTGCGATAAGTGTTTCTGCTCCATGGTGGCTGGTGTTGTGTAGTAGGGCTCTGCTCCTTTCTTCTGCTCAAATTCTACACCTGTTCTGTTCTGGTGGTGATTGTGATTGTAACAGTATTACACTCCCCCTCTATTCTTTTCATCGCTCCCTCCCTCCCTCTCTCCGCTCAAACACGAAATCTGTCTCATTCCACGCGCAAGCTGGGGTGAGAACGCCAGCTTTCTTGAATTTCATCCACCACATGGCGCTCTGTGCGACCCAGCTATCGCATCCAAACAAGCCCGGCTCAAAGCTAGTCTCCTCTCTCTGCCGACCTCCTGTCCTCACGCCTGGTGCCAGTCTCACAGCTCGTGGGGAAGGGAGTAACAACAGAATAATCTTCACAAGCACAGAGTTCTTGATGTCGGCTACGGGCCAATGATGTTTGTTTGTGGTGGCTCAGATGTCAGGCGGTACCGTACCACCACAGCTAATGCCCATCGCTTTAATTAGTCATTGGTAATTCATGTGCCGTAATTAATATGCTCCTTAAATGATCCACTAAAAACAAAACAAAAAAATAATTCAATCCATACAATAGTGTCATTAGTTGTGGTTACTCCACCCTGATGTGTTCTACTACTAAAGCGTCATTGACCCGTACACCTCTTCATTGAGATGACCTACCAATAGACTTTTAGTGACATAGCTTAGGCCCGTGATTCCCAACCTTTTTTGTCTTGCGTACCCCCTAAGCCTTTTTGTCATACCACGAGTACCCCCTCACTCATGCTCTATATCCCAATGTGACTATGCTCCATACATTTCGTCATTTTCCCAAGTACCCCCTGCAGTGTGCTTGCGTACCCCTAGTGGTATACGTACCCCTACTGGTTGGGAAACACTGGCTTAGACTAAGGTTTCTCAACGGGTGAGGTACAGCGCGTTGAAAAGGATACAGCCAGGGTGGTGCTGACATTGGGGGGCTTTAGTCCATTTATTTTTTTGGGAGGCTTGTGATGATGAGGCCAAGGGGGCGTTTGTTCAAAAAAGGATGAGAACCGCTGGCCTAGACACTACACTTAAACCCTAGAGGAGGTGTTCTAACCGTAACCTCCAGGGGCGGCACTGTAGTGCGTTGTTATGGCTTGGTAGCTCTGCTCGACGGGCATCTCCTATTGATCACATGACACCGACTCAAGCTCCTCTCCCCTCTCCTCTGCCCCTCCTCTCCTGTCCTGCCGCCTGGTGCGAGTCTGGCAGCTCACGGCAGGGGAGCCGCAAACAAAATCATCTCAGCAGATCTGGGGGAATATTTCATGTGCAGCTGAGAGGAGAAGCTTGAAACAATAGCAAAAACCCTTTCTATTTTCATTGCCGCACTTTTGTGTCTAGAAGGTTGAAACGGTAGAAATATTCTCTTTTTTGTTTTTGTCTCCTACTGTATGATTCCTAGTGATGGTCAAAAAGCAGGCAATTGCCTGGTTGTGTATACAATATACAGGGAATGCAAATTGACACCTATCACTAGCAACAATACGCTTGAAAAGACAGCAGCTTCACTTTTAGTCTCCTACGAGGTTTTAGATCTAGAAGCTTAAGACGCGGCTTTATAAATGTGTTGTTACCAGTAATGACCAAGTTGTGGTGCATTACTAAAGGGCCTGTGTTGTGTCATAGTATTGTAGTGCTATGGTATTTACATTTCAATGACTATTACAGCGTGCCACTGGAGGTACGGCGCGCATTAAGGGGCTACACATAGTAATACCCTGTTTTCACAGACTCCCTTTTGTCCCTCCTATGAGGTCCTACAGTGATGGTCAAACAGCAGGAAATGGCATACTGTAGTTGTTTATACAGTGGCCTATGCCTGTTACAGGGAATGCAGACTGGGGCCTATCACTAACCACATGCTTGAAACAATAGCAGTACCCCTCTCTCTTATCACAACCTCACCTTTAGTGTCTCCTATGAGGTCCTGGTGGTGGTTGTAAAGCAGGGAATGGCCTGATTGTTTATACAACAGCCTGTGTTATGTCTTCTACACAGAGAATGCAAACTAGCTCCAATCACTAACCACATGGTTGAAACAATAACAATACCCCTCTCTCGTTTTCTTTTCATCTCCTATGAGGTCCCAGTGATGGTCAAACATCAAGGAATGACCTGTTTGTTTAAATAGAGCTTGTCTGTTACAGGGAATGCAACATTTCTACCAATCACTAACCACATGTTTGAAACAATAGCAATACCCCTTTCTCTTTGCAACCTCATTTATTTAGTCTCCAATCAGCTGATGGTCGTAAAGCAGGGAATGGCCTAGTTGTTTATGTATGTCTATTACACAGGGATTGCAAATTGGCACCAATCACTATAGCCACATTCTGGTGAAATATGAAACAGGCTGTTCGACTGCAGACGCAAAATTATGATTTAGTGTTGAGTGCATGGCTGGAGGACTGTACAATCTATTTGTCAGCGGCTGGTGGTAAGGGTTCACAAATTACAATATTAATTCAGTCCCCTGGTATGTCAACATCACAATTATGCTTTGCAATTATGCTTTGCAGTGGGGCCGATGTGCATTGCAAATCAAAAACCACACAGCCCTAAATGCCATGTACAGTAGGCAACTGAAACACATGCTTGATTAATGTAACACTTGTACAATGACAACACCCTCACACACACACACACACACACACACCGGCACAGGGTGTCACCTTTCTCACCTCTTTGGATTTGGATCGGTGCCTGTCCTTGCTCTCCCTGTCCTTCTCTTTGCCCTCCTCGGCCGGGTGGCTGGAGTACGACACGGTCCTCCAGTCGCGAGGGGAGTTGGTGATGCTGGCCACCTTGGACTCGGTGGCGCTGTTCTCCTCGTTCAGCGAGCGCGAAGAGCGGCGGGTGAACAGGCTCTTCTTGAGCGCCCGCACCCTCAGGCTGTCCGTGCCACCGCTGGCATCCGAGCAGCACCACTCCGAGTTGCTCCCTCCGCCGCCTTCCACCTTCATGTTGTGGCCGGTCGTGTGGCACTGGAAAACGTGAGGCGAGAGGCTTGAGGCGTCCAGGTGGATGTGCTCCGTCACACCTGTCGGCTCACCTGGCGTACCGTTGGCTGGCTCGGGCTCCTGGATCTTCTCGTCCAGCCTGTTGAGCTTGGACAGCACCTGCGAGATCTCGCCGCGGACGCCCGACAGCGACTCTAGCTTTTTCTCGATCTCGCCAATGCGCAGCACCAGCTTACAGACGCTGGCCTTGAGCTCGTCGTCCGAGCTCTCCAGCGACTGGAACAGCCGGTCGAGCTTGATGCTGGTCTTGCCCAGCTTTATGGTGTTCCGCTCGGGTGAGCTGTCGCCGTCCGACTTGCCCACCTGAGACAACGAGCCGTTGCTGTTGTAGCACGAGGACTGGACGATGCCCAGTGAGTCACACACGCTCATGTCGTCCAGGAAGCGGAAAATGTCACTGATGTCATCGGGGACGATCTCAGAGTCCTCATCCGAGTGCTTGAACGTCTGCTTGTCAGCATATTTGCTGTGTCCAGAATAATCCTTCAGCTTTCTCTGCTCGGCTTGTTCTGTCTGCGTGCCAACACTTGACAGCGGGCTGTCCATAACACCAGTCTGAAAAGATGCACAGTTGACAGTTTTGTCTTTATGCCTTTTCACACCGTCCCTTTTGTCTCCGTTTGGCACGCAAGCCATGGACGCCATGTCCTTTGTCTTAGGTCCGTTGGATTTCTTTGGAAACCCTGAAGGAGAGGCAGTGGGCTTGTCTTTGGCACAAGAATAGGGCTTATGGTCATTATTATGGTCCAAATTATGGATGTTGGCGTGTCTGTGATTGTCTTTATGCGGCTTGTTGCTACCCAGAAAAGTGGGCCTCTCGTAGTCAGGAACGTCCTCCGTGTTCAGGCTCAGACTCTTCACAGGCCAGTGGGGCTGCCTGCCTGGTTTACCCGCTGTGGCCCGCTTCATATTCACGCACTCGGACACCGTGGTCGGGCCGAAGTACGTGGACGCCTGGAGGTCATCCAGGCTCTCGTGCTTCACCCGCTTCTTGTCCAGAGCCGGCGAGCTGACGGGCTCAAAGTACGGGTTGCTGTACGGCAGTTCGAAGCTGTGGTTGAAGAAGGTGGTGGGCTTGTGGTGGTGGTAGTCCCTGCTGCTGCTGTGGTGGTGGTGGTGATGTGGGTTGTGGTGGTGATGCGGATTGTGGTGGTGGTGGTGGTGGTGGGGCTCGGGGGGCTTAAGCTCCCCCTTTGCCTCCGTGGCAATCACCTGGGGAGAAAAGGCAACAAGGTTGTGAAAGTCCTCCTTGAAAATGTTCCTTTTTTGCACGCACGAGTGCACCGTGAACGGCTCAGAGCTGGAAATGAACACCTCCTTGATGCCCGAGTTCACGTGCAGGGAGTCCTGGTCCGTGGTGGACTCGCTGTCTATGTCCATGGGGAAGTAGGTGCTCTGCATCTCGCACGGCGGACTGCTGCTGGAGTACTGGGGCAGGTGCTGGAGCTTGTCCAACGAGGCCGTCCGACACTTCAAGTCCTTGCTGACGCCCAGGAGGAAGTTGGGGTCGGCGGAGGAGGTTATGAAGGACTGGCGGCTGTTGCAGTCCGACTTGGAGCCGGGGGAGTTGCGCGAAGAGGTCACGTGATGGTGACCCCTGACATCCAGGAAGTCATAAGTCTTGTCACAGTCCGAACCGCCACCACCACCGCCACCATACTTGTAGACCTCGGTGTCAGAGCGGCACGACTCGAAGGACTGGTTTTTGTGGAACTTGGGCCTGTGTGGTTGTGGTGGCGGTGTCGCGGCCGGCATGGGTAGCTTGTCTTTGGCGATGCCCCCGTTCATCTGTATCAGATTAAACATGGTGACGATGTCGGCCGCCACCATCAGCTTCTTGGACTGGTGGTCCTCCACCGAGCAACGCATCTTGTCCCGGAACAGCGTGGCGGGGAAGCTGGGGTCCAGGCACGCCGTGTAGAAGAGCAGGCTCCGCAGCTTGGCAAGGTGGACCAGGTCGAAGCGAGCGCACAGCGACTTGCACAGATCCTGGTACGATACGCTGGTGTACTTGGTGTCCAGCTCCTCCAGGATCCGCACTAGGAAAAGGGAGTACTCCGGCACAGCATCCATGGCTGGCTGCTGATGCTGATACTGAGCTCTGATTGTTATCTCAAAGGCAAAGCAAAGCCCTACAGGGGGGGGGGGGGTTAAGAATTGGGATTAGTGGCTTCATACCACACAAATCCACATTACTTTAATGGGAATTGATGACATTGGATTAGTAATAGGCTGAATGCATACACACAGTCCATGCAGCCTACTTCAAAGCAGAGTACAAACTCTGTACATTTTTTACGTCTACAAAAGGCACAGATGCAAAACAGTTTACATTTTAAGGCCTTTTATCATTGTAACAATGACACCAATGTGCAGGAGAAACATGTATTTCACTATGCATTGTTTTTTTTTTACATGAGATCAACCCCTATGGTATATCCTAAACGACTCCTGGAGATTTTTTTGTCCATTGTCTTGTACAACATGATACAGCAGATCTTTCACTTTTTAGGCACAAAATATTGCTTTGGCAAAACCGTGAACTAAATAGTCTAATTGGAATTGCATAACCCACTAGATATATCCTACTGTACTGTGACATCTTTCACTTCTCAACGGAAAGAATGCAAATACACCTACCTCACCTCATGCACAGTTCCATTTATTATCCGTTTGGAGACTACGAGGAAACTCGACAGTGCTGTCGAAACTAACAATATGCGACCATAAAGTTATTAACGCACGCGTTTCTCCAGCGGCAAAGGGTTCCATACGCGTAAGGTTTCATCCCCACGGCTTGATAAATCGACCATCCTGTAGGTAACCCGTTCTTCAGTGTGCTGGTCGGGGTAAAAATCTGGGGCTGGTTTGGATAAGTCCCTTGTGCTCCACTGCCTCACATTCCGTCTCTCGGTGTGGGAACGCACGGTTCGCTGTCTAAAGCATGTGTGGTGCTGAAGGACCGTCGGCTGCTTTGTTTCCACCTAGTATGACGTAATTACACCTAAGCGTCAACCGCAGGGACACCAAAGGGCTACTGAAAAATCATATTCTTCATCTCAACTGTAGGACCGTCTCCACCCATGCACCTATGCTCTTCTCTCCGTGCGTGTACGCCCCTCGCAATCCGAGTGGACAGTCGCGCATTCCGATCCACTTCTGCATGGACAGGGGATATGCTGCATGCATGGCAAAAGTAGTACGCAACGCTTATTCAAAACAATACGACTGGCCTGAAGAAAGCGAAATTAAAATGTTAAGGGTATAGCTGTATTACGCCAGTTGTATCTCACCAACCAAGGTGTGACTGCATTCCATGTGCATAAGATGGAGGTATCCTCGTATCGGCCAGTGTTTCGTGGCAGGATAACACAACACACGCACACACACACACACACACACACACACACACACACACACACACACACACGGGGGGGGGGGACGACTATAGGCTGTCCGATGACCCAGACATATTCTTTCCTCCATACTATGTAGGCCTACTACATATATGTCTTTCATCATGCCCCATGATCTCTCATGCACAGAAAAAAAACAATGGCAAGAAACTAAACCTCCAGTGGAGTTTACCCTAGTAAAAGATTGTTTTGATGTAAATTTCAATTTTAAACACAAACACACTTATTTTTGATCAAAATGATGTAATCTGTAATGTTTTGATCATAATTAATTATCAAAATAATTGTTTTATTGTGTTATCTGTTTTCAAGAATAGGCTACTTGCACACATTGGTGAACGAATGAAAATCATGTACAGTCTATTCTTCAAATCTGGTCCATCAGAGTGTCATTATGAGGTTCAGTCAACAATATATAGTGCAATACAGTCATGTGTGTTCAGTCCAAGCTGACACGCCTGTCTTTTTAAACGGATTTCACTTTCGCAGCCCGAGGCTCGATAAGTGTTGTCTGGCTGCCCTTGTGTCTGTCGGCCCGTGGCGCTATGTGTGGATGTACATCATTTCATTTCATTTCATTTCAATCCAGCAGCACGCCCTGTCCTGCACAAATCAATAGCTCTTCTGTCCACTTCATTTTTGACCGCTGGTCAACTGCTTATGGATTCAGCGAAATGAGTCTTGTTGTTGGTGTCTTCTTTCTTTCAGTCTCCTTCCTTCAGTGTCTCTGCCAATGCTGTGAGGGACTATGGATGAGAGGAGTCAATTATATGAGACACACAGGGCAAACGGGCGTGTGTGTGTGTGTGTGTGTGTGTGTGTGTGTGTGTGTGTGTGTGTGTGTGTGTGTGTGTGTGTGTGTGTGTGTGTGTGTGTGTGTGTGTGCGTGTCTGTGTGTGTCTGTGTGTGTGTGTGTGTGTGTGTGTGTGTGTGTGTGTGTGTGTGTGTGTGTGTGTGTGTTTGTTAGTGATTGAGAGACACAGAGAGAAAGACAGAGACACAGAGACAGAGACAGAGAGGGAAAATCAGCCCTTTATCCTGGCGTTTACCAAGTCTATTGAAATGGCAAACAGCATTGATTAGCCAAACATGGTAACCAACACTTCCCCCTGACATTCCCTCTCCCCCTACAGCACCCTCACAGAGAAACTCATCTCCTGTGCCTGCCTGTTGACAAATATTAGTCTGTCAAAAAAAGAAAGAAATAACAAATGCAACCAGATATTGGCAGTCATGTTCCATCACAGAAACACACACACACAGTCACCCGTCGGCCATCATTGTTTAACCCGGCAACATGGAGGTGAGAGGGTCTGAGCTGAAAATAAGCCAGACACCCTTTTAGGAGACTTGTCTCCATGGAAGCAGCCAAGCCACCGTTCGCCACTGTAACGATCATATCTCAAACGTCGAAAAAGTAATTAACAAAAGTCCTTTTCTCCCGAAAGGCCCACTGAGGGATGACTTACGCTACCCACAGCCTTATCTGCAGTTCATCTGAGTAACCCCTTGATGATCAGAACTGGTATTGCACACACAAGCCTGATACACACACACACACACTCATGTACGCACACATGCATGTACACACACATGCACACACACACACACACACACACACACACACACACACACACACACACACACACACACACACACACACACACACACACACACACACACACACACACACACACACACACACACGCACACTTACACATTTACATACGTACGCACACACACACACACACACACACACACACACACACACACACACACACACACACACACACACACACACGTACACACACACACACACGTACACACACACACACACACACACACATTAATAAAAGCAGTGGAACACGCCGGAAATCCTCAGAGGATCCTGCCCTGAACTCATTATGTTCCGGCTGACTAAACAAGTTTTAATTGAGGCCAAACTTGGGGAGGAAATCATTTAACTCGGAGGCAAAGAGACCCTCGGAATACCAAGAGGCCCGCGAGCAGCTCAGCCAACCTTCCAGGAGCAATCGGTCAATTACGGTTTGCCCGGCACCAGGGTGAAAGATTAAGAGTAGTCTCAACCTCACGAACACACTCATTTGGGTTGCATAAACAAACCTCACAACTCATGCTTCCTCCTACCTGTTAACCTCTCAGTGGCCAATAATTGGCCGATAATTGGCTCTCAGGTGTGTGCTAGTGGATGTGCTTGTTGCTCTTTTTCAAACTGAGCTTGCACTACATCAGTGGTCTTCAAAATGGAGGCCCGCGGGCCAGATCCGGGCCGGGCATGGCAAACATTTGGCACACCATGAGGTTGGAACAAATGAAAACATATGTGTGCAACCTGTGGCCATACAGTTGGGCTATCTGTTTGGCTCTCAGCCTCATTTGTGTTATATTATGTGGCCCTTGGGGGAAAATAATTGGAGACCACTGCACTACATGTACCGTACCAGTATATATTAGGGCAGTGGTTCTCAAGACAAACACTCCATGGACCTCATCATAAGCCCGCCAACACCCCCCTTAGTAATAAAAATTCAGATGGACTAATGTCTCCCAATTGCAACTAAGCACTGCCCCCTCCCAGCTGTCTGCTTCTCAGCGTCTCCCTAGAGTTCCCCAACGCCCTTGGGGGAGGCCGTAGAGCTCCCATTGAGAATCACTTTGTTAGGGCAACAGTGGACAGGGAAGCCGACAAGGAGGTACAAATAGGTCAGTTGTCACAGTGGGCCCATATTCAGGTCCTCATTGCATTGTGCTGCCCTTTCAGATGACTTTTGTCCCTTGCCCAGCCAAAACTGTCAGTGGCCATGACAGTGGGTAAGAATTGTATTCAATACAAAAAAAAACCCACTTACGATTACAAGGGAGACGCCGTCCTATCCAGGGATTTGCGCCGATATGAGGACAAGACAACATATGTAAGACAACATTGACACATCAGCAAAATAGCAAGAGAATGAAGTGTAAGACATCTGGAGACTTGAGAAAGTTTTGTGGTGTTTTTAAACGGCTTATCTCAAGCAAGGACAAAAAGCACACGGATCAAGTGACTCTCCTTTTGCGGTAGTCTGTTTACTGAGGTATATCAACAAAGCAAGGCATTGCAAGCAATACATAAAGCCAGGGTCGTTGACAGGTTTGACTGGGCCCAGGAGAAAATCATGTGAAAGGGCTGCCCCCCACACATTACATACAATGTAATGGGGACACAATTCTGTAGCTCCTCTCTCCCTGGGCCCGGGACAGCTGACCCATTTGTGTTGGTGGGCCTGCATTAGAGCAGCACTGCACAGGTGAGGATTAGGGGAGAGGCAGACTGTGCTTTTGTCCTGCATTTCATCAACAGCTCAGTGGCTCTGTTAC
>NC_085878.1:24609944-24622444 GCF_034702125.1 Engraulis encrasicolus
GCCTTAGTTCAAAGAAGCCAGGACTGTCCAACATCAATTCTTAATGCCCAGTTGTTACAGCCTGTTACATTGATGGACGTCCCCTGTGCAAATGGATTTCTGCTGAAATAATAACAGACATTAGAGGATGGAAATCCAAATGTGCCACGCTTGATTCTTCACTCTGGCGTCGCGTCGTGCGACTGGACGTTCTCCTTACAGTGAGTCCAATATGTATTTGATCCCTTTCTGATTTTGCCGGTTTGCCCACTAATAAAGACATGATCAGTCTATACATTTATGATATGTATTCAAACATGGAGAGACAGAATATCAAAAATAAATTCCAGAAAATAACTTAAAATAATATATTTTAATTTATTTGTATTTAATTTAGGCAAATAAGTATTTGACCCCTCTAGCTAAAGAAGATAAAGTGCTTTGTGGCAAAGCCCTAGTTGTCTAGCACTGAGGTCAGATGCTTCTTTTAGTTGATGACAATGTTTGTGCATATAGTAGAAAATATTTTTGCCCATTTTTCTTTGCACATTATCTCTAAAACATTAATAGTTTGTGGCTGTAGCTTGGCAAATGGGAGGTTCAGTTCTCTCCATAGAATTACTATAGGGTTAATATTTGGAGACTGTCTAGGCTACTTCACGACTTTAATATGCTTCTTATTGAGCCACTCCTTAGTTGCTTTGACTGTATGTTGTGTATTATTGTCATGTTGGGAGATCCAAAAATGGCCCACCCTTCAGTGTAGTGGTGGAGGGAAGGACGTTTGCACTCAGGATTGCACATTACATGTCTCCCTCCATCCATTCGTTGACGATGTGAAGTTGTCCTGTGCCTTGGCCACACCCACACCCTCAAACCATAATGATACCACTTTCATGTATGATGGTGAGGAGGGTGTTCTTGGGATCATAGACAGTAGTACTCTTTCTCAAAACACATTGAATTGTGATAATGCCAAACATCTTGATTTTGGTTTCATCTGACTACAGCACCTCCTTATCATATCCTAAATCAGTCTGATGTCCGTTGGCAAACCTCAGGTGGGACTGCACAGGTTCCTTCTGAAGTAAAGGTACCATGTGTGCACTACAGGATTTTAAACCTCTGTGGCATTAAGTGCTACCAGTAGTTTTCTCAGTGATTTTGGTCAGTAGCTTTGATATCATTGCCTAGTTCATACTGTATAGCTCTAGGGTGATTTCTTTCTGTTCTCATGATTATCAAATCCATACAAAAGGTCAAATCTTGTATAGAACCCCAGACAGGCTGATGGATAGTCATTTTGTATTCCTCACATTTTGGAAGAAATGCATCAACAGCCGAGTCATTAATACCCAGTCTCTTTCTTGTGGCTTTGCAGCCCATTTAATCTTTGTTCAGGTCTAAAATCGTGTCCCTGATATCATTTGACCACTCTTTGGTCTTTCCCATGCTGGTGAGGTTGGAGTGTGACTGATTCACTCATACTATGGACTGATTCTGCTGATTCAATGTGTCTTTTATGCATGTTAGTATGTACAGGTGTCTTTAATTCAGATGACAAGTTGATCGGAAGTGCCTATCTGGTCTGTGGGCCCGGAACTGTAATCAGTTGGCAGGGGATCAAATACTTATTTTGCTCGATGAAATGGAAATAAATTAATATATATTCTCTTCAGTTAATTTCTGGATTTTCTTTTTGATATTCTGTCTCTCCATATTAGAATACATATTATCATAACATTTATTGACTGATCATGTCTTTGTTAGTAGGCAAACCAACAAAATCAGCAAGGGATCAAATACATATTGGACTCACTGTATATACCCGGGAAAGGTCACAGTCAGTTTCCGGGACAAAGAAGGACTCGTTCTCAGTGCTGTCATTACAATTAGATGGGCCACATAGTATATAGGCCTGTCTCCTCCCCCATACAGGGCCGTTGTCAGCTTTGGCTGGGTACCAGGACAAAGTCAGCTTGAGGCCCCCTCCTCAATGCACACAATATAATGGGGAAACAATTCTGAAGCACCACCCCACCGCCACCCCTCCCTGAGCACGGGACAACTCACCTGTTTGTCCACTCCTTATTGGCAGACCTGCTCCCCACACATATATTTGCCCACAAAAGCACATATTGTACACACATACACACACACACACACAGTCTAATATGATTCAGGGGACTGGACAGGCTGGTGTGACTGTTGTAACTTAGAGCTGAGGGGAAGCAGTTTAACGGTTGACATCTGCTGACAATTTAAAGCAGGGCTATTCAAATGGCGACCCTGGGGCCAGATGCGCCCCTTGGAAAGCAAGGTTCTGGCCCCCCAACATGTCCCTTAAAATACAGAATCGTTTTTCGGAATTTAGATATAAAAGTATGAGTTCTGTATCAAGCTAAAACAGGACACGGACGTTAAAATGCAGGAAATTACATCTAAGAAATGCAAAACTTTGTGGGGGAGGACCCCCAGACCCCCCACTTCAATGCAGTCTCCCATATTTCTTTCATTGACAGTCGACAATCAGAATACATACGTATAGTTCGGCCCCTTTACTGGAAGGAATTTGAAAAACCGTCCCTCTTTGAAATTTAATTGAATACCCCTGATTTACAGTATGCCTGGCTGGCTACAGACATGGACATGCTGTGATTGGGTGTGTAGTGAGCTGCTGTGGAGTGACAGATAGTGTGACAGATAGCAAACACAGCTGTGTTATGATGGACCCGTGACATCACCTGTAAAGGGACAAAGGGGACAAAGGGTGGCGGTGGTGGTGGTGGTGGTGGGGGGGGATTGAATTTCCCATTACATTGTATGCATTGTGTGTAGGAGCCCTCTCAAATGACTTTGTCCTGGGTCCGCCCTCTGCTGCCAGTGGCCCTGCATACAGTATACAGTATAGTAGTCATGGAGAGCCTGCTGATGGAGAGCAGAGTGTTGTGTTGGAATGAGTGGAATGATGGTTCGGTTCGAGTGAGCCAGTCACCAGGCGATGAGGGATAAGGGACAGTAAACCATGAGCACGCATTGTTCAAACAGGAAGGACACTGGCATGACTTCTGTCTAGTGGAGCAGTAGAGTAGAGTAGAGTAGAGTAGAGTAGAGTAGAGTAGAGTAGAGTAGAGTAGAGTAGAGTAGAGTAGAGTAGAGTAGAGTAGAGTAGAGTATCATGCTATCTATGTCTGCATGGGAAAGTAAGAAACGTAATTTCAATTCTTTGTATGACCAGTGCATGTAAAGAAATGGACAATAAAGCCGACTTGACTTGATTTATTGATCTCGTGGAACATTTTTAAGATGTCAGGTAGCATACATACCTGTTCATGAATACAGAAGATAAGCACACAGACATTACACACATCATTGCACATATATTCACCATACAGCACCGTCTGTTCTGACTTCTGAGGTCTACTGTATGCATAGGCAGCCATGGCTTCATGGTTAGGGATTAGGCCATGGAATCTGAAGATTGCTGTTTTGAATCCCATTCCACCCAAAGTGCCCTTGAGCAAGGTACCTTACTACCCTCATGGACTGTAACCCTCTGTAATACCCTGTAATAACTGCTAGTCGTTCTTGATACAAGTGCCATACAAGTGTAATGTAATGCAATATCTACTGTACATAGCTTTCTATATACATGCATCTAGAGAGGCTGCCTGCCTACGTGCTTGCTTTGTCGTCCCCTTATTCTTCCAAGGGCCCTGGGTCTGGGTCTACTTAGAGTAGGGAGTGAAAAGAGTGACGAGAGTAGTTTGCTTCCACAATGGTTGCGGCCCGTAACCATTGTGGAAGCAAACTACTCTCGTCACTGTTTAACGTTCATCAGACGACAGCTAGGCCTACAGATCTGTGCGGGCAGATGTTTAACGTTCAGTCGGGCGCGCGCTATCGGCCAATTTGGCTAGTGGATGATTTTTTCTACCAGCCAAAATTAATTTTCACCCGCATTTGGCGTGTTGGCGGGCGTTAATTTAGAGCCCTGGTTACGGGTAATGTATCTATACAGTTTGTAATCATGGCTCTGGAAAAACTATGATGGCACAAGCCAGCCAAAAACAACTACTAAGCAAGATCCTTAGTCATCCAGTCTAATACTGCCCAGACAGGCTTTGAAGATGAAAAGCACACATCAAAGTGACAGCAAATGACAGCGACAGACTACACCGAAAAATAACCTGCAAGGGTGTCGTGCATAGTATAAGGAACAGTTTAATGTGGTTTGCCGCAGCAGTTGTGTTTTTGTTTCTGTGGTGGTAGGATCAAAGTAGCCGGCGTAAAATTCCTGGTGCGCATTAGCAAGCTGAATTGGATTGTGATTGGCAGCGAGGTGATGGGGACTTAGAGCCTACACCTAAATGTATTGACCAGGTCTGTCTCCATCGCTTTTCATGCTTCATTAGGAAGGCTGACAGGGAGTGTGCGACAGCTACGGATGCAAGTCACCCTGAAACACAGACGGAGAAGGTGAGACAGACAGACAGACAGACAGACAGGCAGGCAGGCAGGAACATGTGTGTGTGCATGCGTGCATGTGTGCGTACGTGCGTGCATGTGTACGTACGTGCGTGCGTGCGTGCCTGCATGCGTGTGTGCGTGCATGCGTATGTGTGTGCCTGTGTTTGTGTTTGTGAGTGTGTGTGTGGGTGTGTGCGTGTCTGTGTGCATGTGTGTGTGCATGTGCGTGCGCCTGTCTGAGTGTGTGTGTATGTGTGTGTGTGTGTGTGTGTGTGTGTATGTGTCTGTCTGAGTGTGCATGCATGCGTGCGTGCGTGTGTGCGTGCATGCTTGATTGTCTGCGTGTGTGTCTGAGTGAGGGAGAACGCTCTCTGGGGAGAGGGGTAACTCAAGGTGAGACTCAGCTGTTTATCTAAGAGCCGTGTTGCAGAGGGGGGAGGCAGGCCCTTCAAAGCCAATGCACAGCTCAAGGGCAAATTGCAATGCAATAGCCTCCATGCAAACCCACCACCTCAACCCCAACCCTATCACCCCCTCCCCCTCCCCCCAGCTGATCTCAACTTTCAGCAGAGATCCTCAGGTCCGACCGAAATCTTATCTAAAAATGAAAAGTCAACGTTTGAATAATGTTCCAAAAAATCTGGGTAAAGGGCTGTTTTCTGTCAGATCTCAGACAGGTACAACAGGCATAGCAAGGGCTGGATGCTGCATTTGCTGAGGATGCAGACTGTCATAGCAACAGTCTGGCACATGGAAGCAAGCATACACACAAACACACGCACACATGCACGCATGCACGCACGTGCGCGTGCGCGCACTCACACATGCACACACTCACACACACACACACACACACACACACACACACACACACACACACACACACACACACACACACACACACACACACACACACACACACACACACACAGACTACACCTCAGCACAGCACAGCACAGCACAGCACAGCGCATCACATCACATTGCAGTGCAATGCAGCACAACACAACATAATTCAACGCAACGCAACGCAACGCAACGCAACACAACACAACACAACACAACACAACACAACACAACACACAAATCCCCCAGAAAAGCCCACCTTATTTTCGACATGCTGAATATCCTCCAAGGTAGGGATCAGAAAAGTTGTATTCAGCCTTTGCTCTGTTCATCAGGGGCAGAGGAGAGGAGAGAAGCCGTGCAGGAGGCTGATGCCTTGATCTTGGATAACATTTCCTGCCTCCGTCCTAACCCCCGGGACGTCACACTGAGGCCCTGGCACCTCACACATCTCTCACCATGTCTTGGACCACATCCCTCAGGCACTCGGCACTCAGCATCTTAGTAAGGCTTCCTCGCACATCCGTAACACAGCATGGAACCTGTCGTGACGCGAGCCAAGGCAGCCACACACTCACACTCCTCTTCTCTCTCTCTCTTCTTCATCTCTTCATTCCTATCATTGTTTTGTCTTTCCTTCTGTTTGGATTTCAAGAAGTCTTATTGGCTTGGAATTTGTACATTTCCAAGTATAAGATATGTAAGGAGCTCCAACCATGGAGCTTCAACTATCTAATCAGAGACAAATACAAATATACAGCTCTGAATTACTAGCTTTGCTCACTAGGACATGATAATGCCACTGAAGCTATGGGTATCATATTGTCAGTTCTCCAGCACTTTGAAAGGGTTAGGAAGGAAGGGAAGGGAATGGAAATCCAAGGACCTTGAGAGGAATCCCTGTTCAGAGGACTCCCAAATGCTGTAAATCTCTCTAAAAGTAATTATTTGCTAATAAAAGAAACACTGGCATGCACCCCCACACCCACACACATGCGCCAGCATGCACACGCACACGTGCACGCACACGTGCACGCACACACACACACACACACACACACACACACACGCACGCGCGCGCGCACGCACGCACACACACACACACACACACACACACACACACACACACACACACACACACACACACACACACACACACACACACACACACACACACACTATAGGCCTATCTATAATGATAGTGACCCCTCAGCCTGTAAAATGTCTTAGCAAGCAAGGACATTCGGATTCACCTTCTCATTTTCATGTCTGCAAAGCAAAGCAAGAGCGTGCAGCAATAGCAAGAGAGTGTTTACTCAATAGAGCTGTGGTGCTGTGAATAATTCCCTTGTCAATGGGACGTCTGGACCGGAACACTGCAAGTAAGCAAAGCACCTGCGGTGGGTGGGTGTCTGCTAAATTCGAAAACTACCCTCCAGAGGAAAGAGAGGAGAGAGGGCGGTTGTGTCAGTATGTCAGTACGGGTGTAGGCTGGCAACATGATGACTTGACAGTTTTCAAACAACTTCCGGAAGACCTGAGAGGAAGAGGACAAGACACGTAAGCATTTTCCTCTATTCTGGCAACCCTGATAGAGGGGCTCTCCTTCTTGAATACTCAAGCTGTTTTCAGGTCGACCAACCAAAGTGCTTACTCATGAATGACACTCGTTCATACTGGTATACTGTGTACGTGTTTGTTATACCCTGATAAACCTTGACTCGTTAACACCAAACTCTCTCACTTGTCAGTCTGTCTGGTAGCTACCTGTGCAATTTTTCATAGGAAAGGTGTAGTTTACAATTGCCCATGGCCATTGATTGGGCGTAGGAATGTATCATCAGCATACAGTATAACTTACATAGCCCATGCAATCACGTCAGTTGTATCTTTTCAAACAAATGGCAAGTAGTTTGTCAAGTAGTGCGCGTCATCACCTTTCCACCTCTCCCCGCTTTGTAATTGGTTCCCTAGCTCACACCCTTGTTTTTGGTGGAGAAGTCATGCTGTCTTTCAGATGGGAACGATCGTGCATAGCAGCATGAGTTTGCTGATATTGGAGATCCTATGGTGCAAACACACCTGAACACCATGAAGAGGCAACATTGATTGTCCATGGGGATCCATGTTCGCGTCCGACCAGGGTCATTTCTCAACCCTAACCCATCCCTCTCTCCATCTCTCTCTCCCAATTGCTTACTGTCTGTCTCTCATAAGAATAAAGACCTAAAAACGGATTACGTATGTTTTATACAATTATTTTTTCACAAACCAATTTTAAAGTTCCCAAACGTTCTGATTTACAGTGTGACCATGCCAATCGGTTTGAGATTAGGTTTGGACACTGGCACCGGAAGCATGTGCCAGCCTGAACACGCCTTCAGACACGCCTACAGGCTTAGTTCCCCTGAGACCCACTGATGACATTAGTGGAGCTCCCAACAGGCAGCACCCCAGGGAGGTTTCTCTCTCTGTGTCTCTCTGTCTCTCTGTCTCTCTCTCTCTCTCTCTCTCTCTCTCTCTCTCTCTCTCTCTCTCTCTCTCTCTCTCTCTCTCTCTCTGTGTCTCTGTCTCCCTGTCTCTGTCTCTTTCTCTCTCTCTCACTTTCTCTCTGTGTGTCTTTGTCTCTGTCTCTGTCTCTCTTTCTCTCTCTCAACACTCAGCACTCCCTCAGCGCTCAGCCCCTGACCCCTCACATCTCTCTCTTCTTCCTGTCACCACTCTGCCTCTACCCTCCTTCTGTAATCCGACAAGAACAGGTGCAGTGGAATGTCCAAGGGAGATGTCTGACACACCTGTGAGTCTCTGGGACTGCGCTCTGAGACCGGCGGACAATGATGATGGGCATGATAATGAGGGCCTGAGGCAGAGACCACGGTAGGAGTGACACAGTAGACATGCACCAATAGAGACGCTCCATATACTGTAGCCCAGTAGACATACTCCATAGCCTGTAGTCAGGCTCTATAGCCCAATAGACATGTTTATTTTTTAATGTATTTTTGCGGGCTTTTTGGGCTTTATTCGATAGGACAGTGTGAGAGTTGACAGGAAATGACTGGGAGAGAGAGATGGGGCAGGGATGGGAAATGACCCCGGCCGGACTCGAACTGGTGGTGCACGCTAAGTTGTGTTATGTCCTATAGACAAGTACATTTTGAAGTGAATACGTGACTGAAGAGGAAGCCAGTGTAGTTGATAAAGGACTGGTGTGATGTATTGCCAGGGGTGGCTGTGGATGAGAAGTCTTGCTGCAGAGTTCTGGATATGTTGTGATCTGTTTATTGATTAAGCTGAGAGACCAGTGAGGAGGGCATTGCATACAGAGCGTACAGAGCGCATATAGAGAGGAAGGAACCATAAGATCAAAACATTGTTTATTCTTTCAACACCATCATCACCACCAACATTGGCTGAAAAAAGCCACGGTAGAAAAGGGACTTTCTTTATGTTTGGAAGGCCATGGTATTTATTAGCATAATTGCTAAATGAATTTGATGGACAGTGGGTGTATAGTGTCGGGTGTGCATACGGTGCAACCTAATTTGGTTACCTAATGGAGCATTAGAGTTTCCTATCACGGAGTCAGTCACACACGCAGCAGGTGTGGTCAATGGCATGGGGGAGATAGACATCCACGACAACAACAAGCTTCAGGGCAACTGCACACCTGCATTTGGCATGCATGGGCACCACTAACGCCATTAAAGGAGTGATGTTGTCCAAAGTGCCATTTACCTAATGCACTGAAGGGAAACGTGTGTCATTAAACTAAAGGGGCAGCTAAGATCTTAGTGCTTTATGTCCGGTGCTTTATCAAGGCCCTAACTCTGTGTGTGTGTGTGTGTGTACGCAGCGCGCGCGCGTGTGTGTATGTGTGTGTGTGTCTGTGTGTGTGTGTGTATGTGTGTCTGTGCGCGCGAGCATGTTTGTGCGTGTTAGTGGTAGTGTGCAAAGGAGGTTGTTTGGCGCTTATCTGGTGCCACAGTATCGGCTCTCAAGGAAGATGTGTGTCTCATTTTAAAGCGTCTTTAAGCTTTTGACACTGGTACAAGTTGAGTGAACTCACTTAAAACACACTTACTTAAATATCTAAAACATGCACAGTAAACTGCCATTGGAGTGTGTCCTAAAGCACTCAGCCAATGATTGAGATTGAAGATAAGATTGAAATGGGACACAGAAAAACACATCCCATATACCGTACATGCCTTAAATGCACTTACTCCTATGGCACAAGTTTACTATAACGATGCTTCACCCGGCTTGCTCTCACCTTCTTTCAAGGTCACATTAAATTATTAAAATAAACATGGGCTGTGTAGACCCAATAGCTACCTACAGACATAATTAAGTCCCCGTCACTTGCCGCAGTCCCCTGTGTCTCTCCATACATTTCCATTTTAACACCTTTTTTTTTCAGACGGTTATGCGTCACTGAGATTCACCTTACTCAGTTAAGCCTCCAGTGAAAAACAAACACGTCATCGAGGTACACCATACACAAAAACAAGAGCAAATATCATTTTGTTTTGAAGTCATCAAAGCCTCTTGTGAAGATCATACCCTTTGTGTTTGTCCACTCACTGAAATGCCCAAAAGCTGTTTTAAGTCCAATCTATTGGATTTGGCTTAAAGCTGTCTGCAAATCCATAAATGAACCAAGGGCTTCATGATTGGCATTCAAACTGTGATCATTACACTTTCCCATGCGGTGTGATGTGGTATAAACATGATTTTGATTTTGTCTGACACTGAAGTAAACACATTTCACATAAACAACCACAACAAATGAAGCTGTTTCTGTCAACAAATGCCAATGGTATGAAGCATCATGTAGACACGTGGAAAATATCTAATTGAGCTGTTTTTGGCTGAACGTGCTCTATACTCATTTCCCTGACAGTGTTTCCACAAAACCTCTGCAGAAATATCTTTTTTAGTGTTTTTGAGGGTGGTGTAACATCTCTGTAATCTCAATTTGCCGAAACCCCATGCTGATATGAGCACAGACAGTGCACACACCATCACATGAAAAAAAAATCCCAACATCATCTCTGGCTCAAACAAAAAGCTGACAACCATGAAAAAAACCCTGAATGTATTTGAACCCAGATTGCGATTTGTACCACAGCGGAACCACGCAAACAACATCTCTGTCAGAAAACACACAAAAAAATGCAAAACCAAAATCAATCATTGAATAAATATATCAACTATCAACTCAGACGATGATCTTCAGACGGCAGACAGCCCTTTGGCTATTAAGTCGGGCCTCTTTTGTCATCGCTCTAGTGTCCCCTGGCTGATTAAACAGCGAGGCGGCGGCTTAGCTTAGCGCCTTTTATGCAGGACGAGGATAAGGCGCTAAAGAATTGGTCTTTCTCTCCTTTTGTTGATATGGATCCAGCAGGGCCTGGCAGCGGGTGGCCTATTTATTCAGGGCAGGTAGCGCTATAGCGTTCCCCTAACCAAGGGGGAGATGACAGGCTATCGCTGCAGTGGCCATAGCCCCCGTCGTCGGGGCTGATACGATAACACTGAAATGTTGCCTGTCAGGCAAGCCACATTGTCACCAAGGGTATTGACTCTCTCTCTCTCTCTCTCTCTCTCTCTCTCTCTCTCTCTCTCTCTCTCTCTCTCTCTCTCTCTCTCTCTCTATCTCTCTCTCTCTCATCTCTCTCTCTCTCTCTCTCTCTCTCTCTCTCTCTCTCTCTCTCTCTCTCTCTCTCTCTCTCTCTCTCTCTCCCCACTTTCACAGTCACTGTGGTGTCAGGGCTGAAGAAGAAAATTTCACATGCACAGCACACTCATGTCAAGCCATGAGCTTCACCTTATTGTGCAGCCATTACTGTACATTTTTCAGAGTACGATTTTTTTTTTTAAGGAAAGAAAAAGAGAGAAACTGTGTGTGTTTGTGTGTGTGCGTGTGTGTGTGTGTGTGTGTGTGTGTGTGTGTGTGTGTGTGTGTGTGTGTGTGTGTGTGTGTGTGTGTGTGTGTGTGTGCACCCACTACATAAATCTTTTTTTTTCTGTTTTAAGAGGAGAAACAGAGCGATATATCAGCAACAAGCAGAGTCAAGGAGAATGTTGACGTTAAGGTCTGTTCAATGGTAAAATTCCTCCTTATTTACGATAACATCTCAATGGCAATTCTCCCTTTCTCAATGGCAGTTCATTCCTTAGACATCAGGTAAACAGAATGAGATGGATGAGCAGATCCTGTGAAATAAATGAGACAAACAAGCAGTGAGAGGCATGGTCAGTTTCAGCCAAGGTTACCTTTAAGACTGCAGGAGGCAAGTGTGTGTGTGTGTGTGTGTGTGTGTGTGTGTGTGTGTGTGTGTGTGTGTGTGTGTGTGTGTGTGTGTGTGTGTGTGTGTGTGTGTGTGTGTGTGTGTGTGTGTGTGTGTGTGTGTGTGTGTGTGTGTGTGTGTGTGTGTGTGTGAAGGGAGGTGGTGTTGCCATTTAAACAACAAGGATTACAATCTAATCTTCAGCTGACCAGCCAGAGAGAGAGAGAGAGGGAGAGAGAGAGAGAGAGAGAGAGTAGTCTGCGTTGTCGAGCGTCGTCGGCGTGGCTAACATTCAGCCATTACACACAGAAATGCCACTGCTGCCACTTAAACTAATATGCACCATAAATCAGGCCGGCATCAACACCACCCCCTCCCCCATAAATTGTGTTGTACTTTGAGCGGCACGCTGATTAAAACATGCAGCAGACACAGCCGGCGTGCGAGAGAAGGCGAGAAAAGAAAGGAGACAGTCCTGGTGAATCTACTAATGGACACTGCTAGAGGTGTCTATATACCTAATTGAAGTCATCCAAGTGGCCGTGTCACATTTCAGAGGCACATCAGCTAAGGGGTGGAGAAGTGACCCTGCATGTGTTTTGTCGAGATGGGCTGCTTCGGCGCCAAGATGAGCTACGAATAGGCTGCTAAGATGAGCCTGAATTCCGAGTTCTATCCCTAACCCCGCAGGCGCTAATAAGCGTCTGGTAATTGCTTGGTAGCTCAACTCGACAGGTAGCTTATATCAACACAACCCGATGCACAACCGAGGACAGAGCTAATCAGTTAGACTCCGCACACACAAACGAGCGACTAGCCATTTCTGGCTATGAGCAGCACAGGCATGGGGTGAATAAAGGACGCGGCGGGTGTCTTTTGTTGTGGCTGCCTTTGTGTGATTAAGAGGGG
>NC_085878.1:24627444-24629944 GCF_034702125.1 Engraulis encrasicolus
GCTTCCTCGCCTGTATCTTAACCAACATATGCGAGTTGAAAGGAATCTCTCTCCCTCCCTCTCTCGCTCGCTCACACACACACACACACACACACCCCAAGCACACGGAGCACTCGGTCTCTCGCGCGCTCTCTCTCCCCCTCTCTCCCCCTCTCTCCAAAGCCCCACTCGGACTGGACTTTAATGAGGAGACTAGTGGTAAAGTAATAATAACCGCGTCTGAACGCGCCATGTCAGTAAAGATAGCGGCGATATCGGTAAACTTCGCCGAGAGTTTTACCACCTGTGAAGCAGGCCGGAGAAATTAACCCCTGTAAAACTAGTGCTACTCCTGTGCGAATGCAACCCTATGATGTCTGATTAAATGCATGAAACGCGATATCTAATCTACTCAGGCTTGCAAACGTTGCCGTCTTGAAGTAAGCATTGTTTTAGGGTGTTGCTCCAAAATGTTTTCGCTGTGTTAACGCAGCAGTGTTCAGATGCATCGACATGTATTCAGACGCATTACCATGGGCTTTGATGGGTTGGGAAACCAGCAGGCAACCACTCACATTTTTGTTCTTTTGTTTTGTTCCCAATTGGTCATTTCTATTACTAGCAATGTTCTGAGATAAAATTACATTAGGCTATTTTGACCTGGAGTTCCCAAACGTTACTAGAGCCCTCCAGATACCGGTAGATTCCAGCCAAGCCCCCCCTGACATCGGACGTGCCACACAATTTTTTTCTGTGCACCCAGTTTCACACCTTGATAAAGCTTGTGTATTCTTAAGACCATTACTACTAGTACTACAGAAAGCATAATACATAAATATTGTAAAGAACAAAATTATTCCACTGGGACTATTTTTGGTTTATTTTGGCTGCTTAGATTATTCAATTAATTAAATTATTCATTTAATTTTGCTATATTTTCCTTGCAAACCTGCCACGGCCCCCATGGCATCCTCTCACGGCTCCCTAGGTGTCCCCTGCCCCCACTTTGAAAACCCCTGCTATAAGCTACCCCATGTCCATAGAAACTAGCCCAGTCCGAGTAGGCTTCACTCACACACACCAGAAGCACCGCCACACAAACAGTCTCTCTCTCTCTCTTTCTCTCACACACACAACCACGTAAGGGCCAAGAGAGCTCGAATCGAATCGTGAATCGTGAATCGAGTTTTTTAATGAAAAAATCTAGATTTTTTTTTAGGGTGAATCGCCCAGCCCTAGCTGTTATGCCCGCTTCATGACCCATAGCATCTTGTTTACTAGACGTGGAGAAGAGCCAGTCTGTGCTGGCTATGGCACCTGGTCATTGAGTTTGTGTGTACCACAGCAGAAGGCAGGACTGTATGCGCCTTTCATACAGGCAGTTTATTTTACTCTTGCCCAAAATAGGGTGCTGCGGCCTATGAAAGTAGGTCTGTCTGTGTGTGTGTGTGTGTGTGTGTGTGTGTGTGTGTGTGTGTGTGTGTGTGTGTGTGTGTGTGTGTGTGTGTGTGTGTGTGTGTGTGTGTGTGTGTCTGTCTGTCTGTCTGTCTGTCTGTCTGTCTGTCTGTGTGTGTGTGTGTGTGTGTGTGTGTGTGTGTGTGTGTGTGTGTGTGTGTGTGTGTGTGTGTGTGTGTGTGTGTGTGTGTGTGTGTGTGTGTGTGTGTGTGTGTATGCGTGTGCCTGTGTGCATGCCTGTGTGCCTGCATGTGTGCGTGTGAATATCCATTCAAAAAAACTTAGCGTACTGTACATTTCAGAGGTCACTAACCCGCATCTCCCTCGCCATTCACGATTCAGCTGCAGAATTTTAAACACTATGTACAGTGTTTCATTTAATCGAGTATCGTATTAGGGTCACTGACAGCTTTGGCCGGGCCCGGGACTAAGTCATCTGAAAGGGCCCTTTTAGGGCCTTCCATCTCCTTGGGCCGGGGACCACTCTGTCCCCTCCTGTCGGCTCTCCTGATTAGTATTGTGACATACTGTTAAGGCCAAATGTCTATAGTGGTCTAAGGCCGGCCGCACGCTGGCTCCGACAGCACTGCGGCGCACTTTTGCTTCCGACAGAATTCGGACCCCCAAACCCAATTTCACACGAACATTGCATTGATAGTCAATGGGCGGCGCCGACAAAATAGAACTTGTCTCTGATTGCTATCCGACATCGGCGAATGTCCGCGGACATTGGCGCCAGTGTGCGTGGTTCTATTGAAAACAATGGAATCGAATTTTAGCTGAGCAGTGCTCAGCACTTTGTCGGAGCCGGTGTGCGGAAGCCCTAACTGGCCAGCTCGCTTACAACAGTCTGTCATTTGCATGTACATGTTTAGTATATAGGGAGATACATTTGTTAAGTAGCCAGCTGCTGACATACTGCCAGTGAAAACAATGCTCTGGTCTCCATAGCGTGCATGTTGTTGCGTCCAGATGCGTGACTGCCTTCTGCTGACAGTCAGGTCGTGCATGCAGACAGGCCATCCAGCAGCAACACCGCATAATTACCCCGATGACAATCACAAAC
>NC_085878.1:24634944-24667444 GCF_034702125.1 Engraulis encrasicolus
ATTTCAGTCTTCAACAGAGTCTACACCTCAATACATTACTACAACATCAAATACAAAATCAATACATTCAATACATTACACATACAGTAGGCTAGCCTACATCACTGAATAATACTAGTTCAACTAGTTCAATACTAGTTCTGCTTCAGCATGTAGTATCACTTCTTCACTGTGCAAATATCTTCCTCCTGTGACCTCCCCCGTGGCAGCATCCAGACACATGGAGTATGTAAGGAGCATTTTCTCATGCAAAAACTGGTAACCCCCCCCCCCCCCCCATCCCTCTTTCTCCCTCTCACCCTCTTCCCAGTAAGGTATCATCTACTCTCTCTCTCTCTCTCTCTCTCTCTCTCTCTCTCTCTCTCTCTCGGTCGGTCTCTGTACATTTATGTCTGCCTTGCTCTCTCTTGCTTTGACCCCCCCCCTGCCCTCTCTGGCATCTGCATGTATGTATATTGGAAGGATTGCGTGGCAGATCTGTCTCTACACTTGTCATGCTGGCATAACATTGTGACTGTCTTAGGGGAGGATTGTCTCAGGGAGGGACTTGTCACAGCAGAGAAGCTGAAGTGCTCTTTGCATTTAAACACCTCCTCCCAGAGCAAGATCATTAGAAAAGATAACAGCATTGGTTAATGACATAATATCCTTAAAGTGACCAATCTTTTGATTAAGATTGAAGCAAGAAGCAAAGAGATAGAGGGAGGAGAGCCAGAGCCAGAGTGGCACAGGTATACAGAGAGACACACAGATAGTCAGACACACAGATTTCGGTAGATGGAGTGACAGACAGTCAGAGACACACTAGACAGACACACAGATTTTGGTAGACTGAGTGACAGACAGTCAGAGACACACATACAGACAGACACACAGATTTTGGTAGACAGAGTGACAGACAGTCAGAGACACACTAGACAGACACACAGATTTAGTAGACAGAGTGACAGACAGACAGACAGAGACACACATATAGACAGACAGACAGACATACAGACAGACACACACAGAGATAGACATCGACAGCTTCTGCACCTGTACAAATACATGTACAGTGTGCGTACAACAGTATTTAATGGTGAATGTAAAATAAATATGGCTATGCGGGTGATGCTTAGCATTGTCTGTCTTGTGTCTTGTGTGTTGTGTTTTACAAGCATGGCTGCCGAGCATCGGGGTGACTGGTGAGACCTGGGCCAGGTGTGTACCGATACCGTCCTCTACTCTCCTCCAGTGGAGCTTCTTTCATCCCCCTGGATTCCCTGCACTGCATTTTCTGCACACGACATCTCATTCATGTCAGTCATGGGTGCAACGCCCAAAGCCCTCTTATCCTGTGTTAAACTTAACTTAGGTAAATCTGAACACCTTTTCTATTTGAACTGTATATCACAGAACAATGGAAATGGTTGGGTAAAAGGACTTTTAATCCAAGTCACTATTGTTCTCAGGGTAGCTGAAAGCTTTGACCTATGTCCGGGACAAATCCCTCTGAAAGGGGCCCCCCTCTCAATCGATACAATGTAATGGGGTCCCAATCCTGGGGCCTCTTTTCCCTAGGCCTGGGACAACGAACTTTTTTGTCCCCTCCTGTCTACAGGCCTTACAGGAAGAGGACTGATTTGCACATTGACAGGGCCGCTGACAGCTTTTGCCGGACCCAGAACAAAACCATCAGAAAACGCCCCCTCCCCACAGTGTAATGGGGTTCCAATTCTGGGCCCCTCCTTTCTCTGGGACAGGGACCCAACTGACCCTTTTGCCCCCCTATCAGCGGGACTGGCAAGGGCAATTAAACAATGTGAAAAGGGAATATCTTACCCTTTCTCTCATATACTGGTCATGAACATTAACACAGAGGGATATGCCCCCCATGATGAAGATCCTTATTGAAATGTCTTTAAGCTCCAGGAAGAAGTGCTGCTAATATCTTTGAATAACATGACCTGACTGAAAGAGAATCTTCACTGGGAATCTACAGAGATTTGATGATTATCTATGCTAATACTGTTAATATTGTTCTGATGCTTGTCTAGATCTGCACTTAAGTCACTGTTTCCCATTCACTGTATCCATTGCCCTTGGGATAACCTCTGTGGCGCTATGGCTAGGTGGTGTAAAACAAAATATGACACCCCACCCGAGTCCTCCTGACAGCAGCAAGGTGGCCCACAACCCCCCAGCTGTTGCTTATGTCCCTGGGCCACCCCCAGCACACATACAGTATGCACACACGAACACATCTGAAAGGGTCCCCCATCCAATACATACAATGTAATGAGGGACCCAATTCTGGCCCCCATCTCTCCCTGGGCCATGGACAACTGACCCCTTTGCCCCCATTGTCTGTTTCCCAGCATACACACACAAACATTCACGCAGATGCAGAGACATGCACGCAGGCGCGCACGACACGTACGTACACACGCACACATGCACGCACACACGCACACTCGCGAACACGCACAAACACACGCACACACACACGCGCACACGCACACACACACACGCACACACACACACACGCACACACACACGCGCACACGCACACACACACACGCACACACACATCAGAGAAAGCTGGATCCAGTCACCTTGTCTGCCCCGCACGTAGCCGGTCAACAAACCCCCTTTGCGGCGGCCGAGCGCTTGATTATGGTCTTTTAATTACAGGGGGAAAGCGAGTGGACGCTGGTCGATAAAGCAGGCCGTAAAACCAAAGCGCTGCCTTCATTACAAGGGGCATAACAATGTTTCAAGTTATTCAAGGGGACAGTAAAATTTGGCAGTGTTGCGTAACTCCACACTTAGAGAGTCGATTTGACATCTAAGAGTGTATTTGGTCTCACAGTATTCTATAAGTGTTGAGTTAACTCCTTTTTACATCCTTTTTTTAAACTGTGGAGACATAGCAAGCCTTGGCATGTCTCCGTTTTCAGTGTGCAGCTCTGCCACATTTCCATTTCATGAGGACTGTGGGGAAAAGAGATGAGTTCAGTTAAGGTACCAGGAAAACACGCACGCACACACGTAGCCACGCACGCACGCACGCGCACACACACACACACACACACACACACACACACACACACACACACACACACACACACACACACACACACACACACACACACACACACACACACACACACACACACACACTAACCAACTAAGGGGTTGAAATCTAACCTTCACAAACACATCCCCACATTTTCACAGATAAAAAAGGTGCATTACAATAAGCCATGGCATGACGTGGCAGCTCTTGACCTGACCTGAAAAGGCAAGGGGAGGTTGACGCCAGATTGAGGCCGTGTGTATGTTTGTGTCTGTGTGTATTTCACACAGGCAATTCCCACCTTCTCAACACTGGACGCAGGGCCACTGACAGCTTTGGCTAGGCCTGGGACAAAACCATCTGAAAGGTCAACCCCCACTCAATACATACAATGTACAGTAATAAGGACCCGATTCTGGGCCCTTTCTCTCCCTGGGCCCGGGCCGACGGACCCAGCCCCCATCCCCCATCCCCCATCCCCCATCCCCCATGTGCCTTCAGGACATCTCACGTCACGCCGCGTTATTATGCCTGAGCGAAGGCCGAGGTCATGAGCGAATGCCGTGCCATCCTCACCAAAGCTGTCAACAAATAAACACACACCTATCACACACCCTGACACAGAAGACAGCACCTCCATCTTTCCAAGGCAGTGGATGATGCGCTATCTTCAGAACCTCTCTGGATGAGCTGATTTATCGACAAACACATAGTCCCCATCCCTACTGGCACAGGAGAAAGACAGGCAGCAGCTCCACAGCATATTTACAAGTAGGGACTACTGCAGTGTTTGAGTCTTTTTTAAAAGATTTTCTTTGGTCTTTTACGACTGTATTGATGATAGGATAGTTTTGAAAGGTGGACAGGAAGCGAATGGGGAGAGAGATGGGGAGGTGTCGGCAAAAGACCCGGGCCGGGAATCGAACCCGGGTCGGTTGCATGGCAGATGACTACCTCATCGGTTGGCCACGGCAGGGCCGCAGTGTTTTAGTCTTATTCATTTTTGTTGTCAAGCATTTTTGTTGATACAGCAGACAGACAGGCAGCAACACTGCTATTCTGACGAGGCAGAGGAGAAGATGGCCGCCATCTTCAACATCTGTCTGGACCAAGTGGAGACAAGCTGTCTAGTCTCTTGTTAGTCCCAGGACATGCTTGCAGCAGGATATGCGAACACGTTGCCATATACATTTTATGTCAATTTTTGCGCGCACGGTAGAGCACTAGACACAATATATACGCAGACAAATGCATAGTACGGTGTAATATCAGTAATATTGACAGAACAGCAAGGGGCGATCTTCTATGTTGAGGTCGCGATAGAGTCAAACAATGATGAAGCCCCGTTGGCCATCTGCCCCCTACATGATACCTCCACTATTGTGCGTTGACCTCTGATCACGCGGTTGTGTGAACAATTTAAGGCTCACAGCGAGCATGTCCCTGGCCTAATCAACACTGACAGTTTTACAAAACACTTGAAAGACTTGAACACGCAAATTGAAAGAGAAATAGAAATCTGTTCAAGCAAAGTGACTAAGCATTTGCTTTTTATCAGGCAACACTAATGTCTGTAATACACTTTTTGCATTAACCCGCTAAAACACAGCGTTATAATTTTGTTGTTACCAGAATGGCAATGACTGAGTTGTAGTGCATTACTTAAGGCCTTGTGTTATGTCATAGTAGAATATAGGTAAATGGGAGCTTGCGTAAATTCTACCAGGGAGACTCGAATTTCTCGGCTGTCAAACTTACTAGGCTAACCATCCAATCTCCCTTTTGACAGATCATACATGCGTCATCATTGCCCAGGGTCGTCAACCAATCACAACGCGAGATTTGGGAATCCCGTTACACATCACTCATGCATCGTTCCCTCTCAGCCAATGGATCGCATTCACGTTTGTTTAAAAATCAGTCACTCATTCTGTTCTCTGCTTTCCAGTTAAGCCGACTTTGAAGTGGCTGTCCGGCGTTTTCGTTATCAAACATTCTGTTCTTTTTCTACCTGGTTACTTGATAACTCCTCACCTTGCCTTTGCTGGGATGGGATTTCCAACCGCTCAAACGCGTGGCACGCAATCGGTGCTTTTTAATAGCCTAATAATTTTCTCGCAAGGCTTCAATCAATTTGTTTGGCACGCCGCTCCCTGATTTCCTGACGCTTGTGGATTTGCTTTTGAACTAGCCTGCCTGTGGGTGGATTTCCCCGAACTGGTGTAATTCGTGAGTAACCTGGCGGCTTTCCCTTCACTTGTACTGCGGACCCAGGGAACGTTTATCTCAGCGAATGACTATTTTTGCGGGGAAGTTGTTGTCCAGGCAAGTCGCCTCTTATGCCTCATACTCGGCTTGTTGCACTGTCTCGGATATCAGTCTCGTATGCCGCTGGTTGACTGATGGCCTACGTCTCGTTTGCGGTCATTTGGGAGAATTCCATGAACTGGTTGGAGTGACTTTTGGAACATTTGCTGGGGAAGGGCGGAATCGAAGTAACTGGGCCCGCGGTGCTCTCTCGTTGCGCCTCGCGCACTTAGCCAGCTTATCTGCTCAGCACATTTGTTTTTTCGGAGGGTACTGCGAGTCACAATTTAGGCTACTTGGTCCTCGTCAGCCTCATCTGCTGCGGATGGACTGGTGATTCGCTTGCCAATATTATAGAGCATTTATGAACCGGTTGGTGTGGCTTTTTTTCGGAACGTTTGCTGGGGGTAGCCTACAGATTTAAATGGGCTACTTATATATCGAAGCGCCTCGCCCGCATGCATAACCCGACATTACCTTCTGTGTTGTTTCGTGCTACTGCCTGTCACGATACCGGACGGAGGACATTGCAGAGCCATGCACTCGTTCTTAATTGTCCTGATTACGAACGTACTTCCTGTGTTCCGGAGCGATGTTGCAAGGACCTCAGCCTACGGGCCGTAGCACCGCCTACAGTTTTTCATTCATGTGGATTCCGGTCGTGCGTTCATCAGTTTGCACCCGCCTATTTTCAATGTTCCGTTCAGTAGCCTATGCCCACAACACGAGCCTATTTTACGTTTTCGTTTGCATGGACTGGCCCATGTGGCGGAGGAGTGGCGGTCTCGTTGACTTTTAAGCGTTATGACTTCGGTTCGTAGGCCTAGACTGCTGGATCGCACATTAAGCTTGTGCGCGCTTGCCAATCATCACTTAATGTCATCGCACTGCCGGCAGTTTGTATTGATAAGTGTACCTTGCTTCCTCACTCCCGCTTCAAGTCATTCAGGGCTGGATTAAGTTAAAGGGACACTGTGTGAGATTTTTAGTTGTTTATTTCCAGAATTCATGCTGCCAATTCACTAATTACCTTTTTCATGAATACTTACCCCCACCATCAAATTCTAAGTATTCCTTATGACTGAAAAAATTGCACTTTTCTTACATGTAAGGGGGGATCTTCTCCATGGTCCACCATTTTTTGAATTCCCAAATAGCAATTTTTAGCTCCAAAAATGACTTACTTGGACCATACTAGAAAATGTTGTTTATTACATGTTAAATGTTCATGTAAAGACCAAATTTGGCAATAGGCAGCTCAGTTTCAATGAGCAGCATAGTTGCAGTTCTTTTTTTTGACCATTTCCTGCACTGTGTACCTTTAAAGATCACGCAGGGCTTTCGGCCTGCGCCCGGTCGCCGAGCATCGAGGGATATTGTAGCCGGTCGCAATACCTTGTCTATTTCGAGTTATTCTGATCACAATAGGCTACATGTACACCGTCCAAATTTAAGTAAATGAATGAGTGATATCCGTGGGAAGTACATCGATGATGACCGTTAATAATCATAATTAAATTATACATGAAACTCTGCCCATGGAGTCCTGTCAGGGTTCTGATCACTCCCCTTTGGTAGCCATCTATGGGCTAACCCTCTCACTCTGCACACCACTCGTGCCCTTAGGCTTCATTGGAATCGTCAGGGCGCTCGGACTGTGATGTGTCGTATTGCGTTTGTTTTCTCATATCTGGTGATGGTGGTCTCTGCTGCTTTCCCGTACACTTTCACATACACGTGCGTCTGCGCTCCACGTAGGGCATACGTCATGCACTGGGCATCGGCCCCAACGTCGGACTGAGCATCGGCCCCAACGTCGGACTGGGCTCTGGCCCCAACGTCGGACTGGGCTCTGGCCCCGACGATGGACTGGGCTCTGGCCCCGACGATGGACTGGGCTCTGGCCCCGACGATGGACTGGGCTCTGGACCCGGCGACGGTATTGGCCCCGACGACGGACTGGGCATCGGCCCCAACATTGGACTGGGCATCGGCCCCAACGTCATCCTGGGCCGGCGACTCTACATCATCCTGGGCCGGCGACTCTACATCATCCTGGGCCGGCGACTCTACATCATCCTGGGCCGGCGACTCTACATCATCCTGGGCCGGCGACTCTACATCACCCCGGGCCGGCGACTCAACATCACCCTGGGCCGGCGCCTCAGGGCTCGTGCATCAACGGCACACCTCAACATTGCCCTGGGCTGTCGCACCTCAACACCACGGCTCAACACCACGGCTCAACATCACAACTCGGCATCACAATGGGCCATCGTCTCAGCATCGCACTGGGCTGTCGCCCCAACTTTAACGCCAGTCACCTGGTTGTATCGGTATCCTCATCCATCCTGCATGACGAACTTATCGCAGCTACCCACTGGTAGCGAGTAGGAGTTTATGTCTATTTTGATATGCCGTTTTTGTTCTGGTGCCGTTATTCAGTGATGTTTCAGCTTTCTGCTCTGTCCCTCTCAGGTCTCGATAACCGGCTCTCCAACTCTCCTCTGTCGTAAGCTCGCACTTTCTGCATTCTCCTGACTAAGGTGCCACCCTTTTTTATTGCTAGTCTAATCATGCAGTTACCGCAAGTTGTCTCTCTCAACCAACCAGGGCATCCGCCCCACTGCCTGTGTCCATGCCTGCTTTGCACAAGCATTCACCGCGCCACACCGCGTAGGCGTTTATCATAACTGACATGGTGTTATTATTCTTGGTCGAGATGTTTTCTTGGTGTTTCATTCATTGTTCGTTTCAGCTACAAGCTCTGCTCTCTCCCTCTCTTAGGTCATGATTACCAGTTGTCTGCCGATTCTCCTCTGTTTTAACCTGACCTTTCTGCTATCCTGGCCGAGGTGCTCGTCTTTTAATGTTAGCCACTCATGCTTTGTCTAAAGCTGTCTCTCTCACCACTCTGGGCAGACGCCCGCATAGTGCAGGCTTTCAGCCGCTGGTCGTCCGACGCATGTGCGTCTTGCATTCGGCTCATTCCTCGCTTTGTCATCTGGCTCAGTGTACTGTTTCTGTTCTGTTAACTCTGTTTCGTTCTTCTCGTTCCTCGCCCAAGAGGTATACAGCACGCTCGTTCAGAATCGGCGTGGCCACCACGGCCGCTAAGCGGGGTCTGTCCCCTACTGCGATCAAGGCGCTGGGCCGTTGGTCGTCTGGCGCATACGCTTCCTGCATTTGCCTCACTCCTCATCACGTCGTTGAAGCATGCTATATCTGGTCTGTAACTTTATGTTTTCTATTCTCATTTCTGGTGACGGTGGTATTTTGCTGCACCGGCGGCATTCACTCTATCTCTTGGGGGGCTATCGCTCCGGTCACCCGGTCATGTCTGTATTCTATCCTTCTCTCATCTATCAGATCGATTTTATAGTGGTCTGTAAGCCTGTTATCTCTATATTTTGTAACATTGAACCAGCCTGGCTAGTTGCCATGGTTGTTTATCCATGATGTCAACTATCATACCACATGGGTGATTCTCACGAAACGCGCAACAAACGTGTTTTGACAACCATTTTTTCAAAAGACTTTTTTGATTGAATTTCTTTTTGAATCAGTTTCATCAAAGTGTATAGTTACTAAACACAATAATTTAAACTTACCTGACAATTCTTTAAAACACTTTTTTTTACGTTTTACAAGTTCAGGTCTGTTTAAAATCTCATTACCGCAATTTTTGTTTTCATTTTATTTCTCAGGGAAAATGATTGTTCTTACCGTTACAATCACTGATCATTAATAGTTGTATTGGGGGCTACATAAAACAATCAAAAACTTTAAAAAAATATATTATTTTAATTTAAGAATTTTGTGTTTTTCCTCATTACCGCAATATGATCCTTTGTTTTCCACTGTATTTTTAGGATATTTCAACAAGAACATACTATTTCTGTCCAAAATTAGGCAGTAGTGAAAGAGACATTATATATTTTGTGTTATTGACAGATATAAATTAATTCGGTTTTCCAATAGTATTTTTAAAAATAAGTGAAGCGCTCATTTCGGTAATGAGAACAATGTTTCGGTAATGAGAATGAGTTTTCGGTAATGAGAATAAGAAGGAATAAATGACAGAGCAAACAAATACATTATCCACATGACTTGTACAATTTATTATCATTGTCACTAAAGTAAAGACAAAGCCCCTTGGGCATAAGTAATCAAATTACACATAAAAAGATAAAACAATTTTTAAAAATGCTAAAACAATATACAATATAACAGAGTTGGTAATATTTCCCTGCTTTTGTGTGCAGTAAAACAAACATTCAGACATTATATAGCACTTTTTTTTAGCGTCAATCCATTTTCAAAGGCACAGGAAAACCAAATAATGACTAACAGGTCTCAAATTGTAAACATTCATAATGCAGAGTAATCTAGAGGAGTTAATTGCACTTTGTGAAGGAGGCATAACTGTGTAAAACATAAATTGTCAATCAGTCCTCACATTGTAAACAGAACAGAAAATAGGTTCAAAACATTAATGTAAATGGATCACATTTTTGTGGGTGATGCACAATTGTGATGCAGAACTGAAAACATACAATGTGACAGTTACCTCTTTGTAAACATATAACATACAGAATCAAAACATCCTTCAATCTAATGCTTCTTGGCATGCTTCATCCAAATTTCTGGTAAGACACAGAAATGCCTAGCGGACGATGTGATTGGAAGAGGCTCAGGGATGACGGCTACGATATCGTCACGGTAATACCAAACTTTATCTCCTGGAATATTTACTCCGCTTGAGAAAAATTTGTTCTCACCTGCAGAGTACATGGCATCAACCTCAAACTGTTCTTTTTCAATCTGGAAACAGAAGGCACACAACAGATTGTTAAGTTTTTACTCGTGTTTTATACATAGCATGTGGGAGAGACTGAGGTTAAGATTTGTGTAAAAAGTTGTAGAAACTTCTACAATGAAAGCCCAGCTGGGACACTGCCACTGTCATTATGACAGCACGAAATTGTATTTATGCGTCACTCATGCAAGGGTGCAGCCCTACAGGGCACCCCAAGGGAGCAGTGCAACTGGATGTTACCATGATGAGGGTACCTCAGTCATGGAGGTGGATGGGGTAGAGCACTGTTTCAGCACTCCCCCACCAACCTGGTTGTATGGAAGTCAAACCGACAACCTTTAGGCTACAAGCCTGACCCCCTAACCACTTACCAAATATTGATAATGTGTGGACCACAGTGTGTATGCTGAGTAGGTATATGTTTTAACAGACTGTTCAAAAGCTTCTAACCACTTTTACTGGTTGCTGCTTGCACTAGATTGAAGAATGCATGATGTGCATGATTTCACACACCTGAGTGACAGTGCCTGGATAGAGATCACCATCATAGCGGACTAAAACCCATGTCCCCACACGGATGATGTCATCTGGGGTTTCCTCTTGTGGCTCCAATTCTTTTTCAGCAAAGCTGAATTCTTTTGGCTGATAGCAGTCACAGTGCCTGTCACAGAAACAAGAAAGCTCCCTGATCTTCACAACGCCTGGGCTGGATGACACAAGCTTTAAAAACAAAGAAAACAGATCGTTACATGAAAAGTGTTAATGACTTAACCTGACATTTTATTTCATTACAGATATTAACAGCACACCTTGAATGACATATGGCAGAAAAAAACACAATTTATTTGTGAGCGTCAGATTTATCATTACTTCTAGGAAAGACACCTCATTCAGCTTCAGTTTCAGATGTTAAAATATTTACCTGATGAACTCTCATCGTACCAGGCAATGCCTTCAGGCTTGGTGGCACTCTCTCACTGCTCCTCATGACATCCTCCTCGGAAATTTGAAAGATTTTGATTGAGGAAGAACTGGTGAGCTCATTGTATAACGAATCAGCATCTGGGATGTTTGTTCCATACGAGACAATTCTGTCTGCCAGGTTTTTTAGTGCTCCTCCCACACCGTCAGGAGCTCCTTTGCCATGAGAGGCTTCGCTAAAATTCCAGGTGACATGTTGGAATCCCATCAGAAAAGGCACCGACGATGTTAGATAAAAGTTGGTCTTGTTTCTATATTGGGACGTAGGGCCATCAGACATGAAGTGGATAGTGTTGACTTCAGGGTGTTCATCCCTCAGCTTTTTCAGCACTGGCTCTAAGTGAGCCCATGTAGCACAAGCGTCATGTCGTACACATGAGGACACAGAGCAGAAGCACTCCACTCTCCCACCACTCAAGTATCTGACTCCTGTGTGGAGGCTCACTTGCTGCTTTCCTGGAGCAAAATGCATGTCTTGTATTTCAGTGGCGTATTTACACGCGTAATTTTCACTGTAGTCAATGTGTATGACTGTTTCTGCATTGGTCAGGGTGTTTTTGAGGTAGTGCAGCCTTTCAAATTGATGGGAAATGTTATAAATATGGATACAGAACTTGGGTAGGTCGTCGTACACCATCTCCACCAGCTTCTCAATGGTTGTGCTTCTTTTGTCCAGTACTGTGGATCGCATTTCCACTTCATATGAAGAGCCATCTTGATTTTTTCTTGTTATTGGCACAGTCCTCGTCATCCATTCCTCAAAGGTCACCGTGTTGTTTTTTGTGGAGGGGTCCAGATTGAGGTCAGGCTTTTTTTTCTGAGTGCAGTCAGTGCACTGGCCATACATACACAGCTTGTTGCTTATAGCACAGACGGTTCTGGCAACTACATCGGTGGGGGTTTTCATTGGAGTGATTCCACTTTGGTGCAATTTCATTACTTTGAATTTGAAATTCTCATGTATCTTGCAGGCACATGTCTCTCTTTCTGAAGATTTTGGGGCAGTGATCCAGAAGGGGCGCAGTTTGCAGAACTGGGCAAAGGAGATGGTGTTGTCTGGATGATCTTGAAGGAATTTTTTGTGGAGGCAGGTCATGGTATTATTAAGCCTTCTTCTACGATATATTTGTCCCTGTCTGCGGACCTCACCGGATTTCCCATTCCGAACAGTTGAATTGTCATCACGGTTCAAGAAGCTCCAGACTCTGGCTTTCAGTTGTTGCCTTCGGTTATGTGGTAATTGCAGTCGTCTTTTAATTCCTGTATTTGCAGTCATGCCTCGTTCCTTATGTTCAGTTAGTCGTGCCAATTTTTTCTTCATATTAATCAATTCTCTGTCTTTGTTGGCCAGTTTTTAATCTGCCTCTCTCAATTTCATTCTCAATTTGGAGATCACACTTTTCTTTTTTGGGGTAGGGGTAGATTCATGCTGACGTGGACCTGGCCTATGGGCATCAAATAATGGCTCCTGAGGAACAAGAGGGTCACTAGAAATGGGTAGTTGAGGTTCCTCAAAAGAAGGGGTGAGGTCGAGAATTGCCCTCTCATCTTTTTTCTTTTTGTAATGCCTTGCAAAGTTTTTCCTCCATTTACTCTTCTGTCTCGCATGCTCAATAGCAGTCATCTGTCCCACTGACTTGAGTTTTCCATTTAGCTTTCTTTGTTGATACCTGAAAGAATGAAAACAATAAAGGATTACGGTATAATAATTTGCTTTCATACAAATACACTTGCTGTCAAGTCTTGATATGAAACCACATGGGTAAGCAAGCTGGATATTGCTTGTAGCCTCTTACTGCAGCAGGGGTCGCCGGCAACCCTATTCACTTGCTCAACATGCTTAACTACATCATAACAACATTGCTGTGACATTACAGACAGCCATAGTGCTGCGCTAAGGGGTTAAAAGTTCGCATTACACAGGAACACTAATTGGCTGACTACTCTTTACAATCTGACAATATAACCTAAACGGTTTGTCACCTCTCTCTCTCCTTCCTTCTGTACTCCTCTAACAGTGTTGGGTCGCTGTAAATTTTTTCTCGGTGCTTCCTCAAGCTCTCCTTGGCTGCCGCTTTCTTTTGCAGACTTCTTTTCAACCTGGTTAATGCAAGTGAGAAAGAAATTATGTACACACATGTAGTGTAAGTAATGCGCTACATGATGCGCTACATACTATATTGTGTAATTGTTCTAATAGAAGTGATAAATATTATATATTACTTACATAACACATAATACAACAGTACAGTACAACAGTATATATACAGCTCTAGGCCACTTTATTAGAATAGCATGAAAAAGTTGATTTATTTCCATAATTCCATCAATAATGTTAAACTGTCATGGATTATAGATTCATGGCCCAGTTTTTTTTAACTATTCCAATCATTCAATTGTTTATTTTTACATATTTTGGTCTTCCAGCTCAAAAAACCCATGAATTGGGAAATTCGCATCATTAGAATATTGTAATAAAATCACAATTTTCTTCATCAAAATTCGTTTCACATCAGTGCACATCAAATCAGTTGAAATTTGCTACTTTCTACATAACATGCACTGTTCAATACTTGGTTAGGACTCTCTCTGTCTTAATAACGGCCATAATGCGTTTAACATTGAAGTCAATGGCAGAAACAGTGCATGGGAGTTATGGAAGCCCATCCATATCCTTGATGCTTTGCTGTCAGCTGTTCTTGTTTGCTGACCTGGTGTCCCACACTTCACTCTTCAATATACCCTGTAGATTTCCATGCCACGTTTTGGCGCTAACCCACCAGTTTAATTCTAAATCACCAGAAATGAAACCCCATTGAAAATGAATGGGGTTTTATTTATGGTGAGTTCGAATTAAACTGGTGAGTTAACACCAAAACGTAGCATGGGTATCTACGGGTATATTGAAGAGTGAAGTGTGGGTGTAGGTCAACAAACAAGAACAGCTGACGGCAAAGCATCAAGGATATCTGGGCTTCCATTACTCCCATGCACTGTTTCTGCCATTGACTTCAATGTTAAACGCATCATGGCCGTTATTAAGACAGAGAGTCCTAACCAAGTATTGAACATTGCATGTTATGTATAAAGTAGCAAATTTCAACTGATTTGATGTGAAACGAATTTTGAGGAAGAAAATTGTGATTTTATTACAATATTCTAATGATGCGAATTCCCCAATTCATGTTTTTTTTTTAGCTGGAAGGCCAAAATATGTAAAAAGAAAAAAATGAATGATTGGAGTAGTTAAACATCTGGGCCATGACTCTACAATCCATGACAGTTTAACATTATTGATGGAATTATGGAAATAAGTCAACTTTTTCATGCTATTCTAATAAAGTGGCCTGGAGCTGTACAACGGTATATTCTAGTATATTGTATAACAGTACATTCTGCACAAAATGCCCCATTACAACCATGTTGGAAAAAATTCTGGCGTTTTGGAAACTCACTGACAGTAAAAGAGAAAACATCAAAGACCTCATATGTACATCAGTATTAACAGGCTTTGCTTAATAGTTTGTAGAACCACCTTTGGAAGCAACTACAGCCTCAAGTCTTTGAGTATGATGTCACAAGCTTGTCACACCCATCTTTTGGCAGTTTTGCCCATCCTGTGTATATATGGGTTGTTAACACTTTATAATAATGTCTTCTTATAAAGCATTAATAATGCTTTGTTAATAATGAACAAATGATGAACAACATACTAACAAATGTAAATGTCTGATGAATGTTTTGTTCATATATTATATTTATCAAACAATTACAATCTTGAACACATTATTTGTAGATATTTTATAAAGCATGAATAATAAATACATTTGTCAATGTTTTGTTCATCATTAGTTAATTTATTACTGAGTCTTTATAAGCAGACATTATTGTAAAGTGTTACCCATGGGGTTTTTTTTGTTTATAAACACAGTGTTGTGAGGAGGGCCAAGGCACTGGGAGCCAACAACTTGAGCTAGTTTTTTGACCGACAGTGGTTTCAAACAATCAGAGGTTGAGTTGTGCACAGCTTGGGTCACGCAGCCAGGGGTAAACAAAAATTGAGATGGGTAAGTGCCTTTCTAAATCATTTACCACAGGTGGACTCCTTTTTAAGGATCTCATCTCAAGGATCATTAGTGGAAACAGGATGCACCTGAGCTCAATTTTGAGCTTCATGGCAGAGGCTGTGAATAGTTAAGTTCATGTTGCTTCTTAGTTTTTTATTTTTAAGATATTTTCAGAACTCTTAAGAAAACTGTTTCACATGGTCATAATGGGGTATTTTGTGTAGAATTTTGAGGAAAAAAATAATGTAATACAACTTGAAATAAGGCTGTGAATACTTTCCAGATGCACTTTACATTATATTACATCTATTACAACATTACACAACTGAAACACGTATTTTCCAAATGTAAATATATTCTACATGTAAATCAGCTTAGAGTCTCATCACCGAAATGGAGAATCCTACTTACCGAAAGATGTGTGATGTATTGCGGTAATTAGAAAGTGCATTGCGGTAAAGAGATGCCCCCAAACAATTTCGCCAAAATGTGGCATTAGCCATTACAACTCAGCTTAAGAATGACCATTGTCAAATTCAGAAGTAAAATACCCTATTATCAAACAAAGTTTAGATTAAAAACATATAGTCATTTAAACAACTTTGCGGATTTCGGTAATGAGAATCATTTTTGTCGTGTTCATGCATTTTTTAGACAAATCATGACATTGCATAGGAGCAGAAAATAAAGGTGACCTACCTTGTTGTCATCTTGGATCTTCTGTTAGAGCAGGTGCATTGTGGGTAGTTTCAGGTGATATTGCAATTCCTATAGCTTCTAATTAGAGTTCTCAAATATATTGCGGTAATTAGACTAACAACAGGTGGACATGGTTTTTTCTTAAAATATAATGAGCATGTACTATTGAAATAGCAAAAAACACATCATTTACAGAAATGTTTAATATATATAAATGTATTTATATTTTTATTTTATTTTTTTTATTATTATTTCTGCATTTTTCCCTTGCTCAAAGACAAGAAATTTAGGTCAGGACACATTGCGGTAATGAGAATTTGCCTATAAAATGGATAAAAAGTGGAATATTATAAAAATATTTCTCAAAATCACCTAGTGTACCAGAAAGAACACATTTTCCTTTACAGTTATATAGTGGTATCAAAAGGATTTATGTCAAATTTCACCACTAAAACATCATGGACATTGATTTTTTTTGCTTCGTGAGAATCACCCACATATTATAGCCTACATTCATTCATCCATCCATTCATTTACTCATTCATCACCATGTTCTACTCTCTCTCCTAGGTCACGATTCCGGCTCTCTACCTACTGTCATAATCTAAGTTTTCAGCGCTCTCCTGACCAAGGTGCATCTATCAATCAAATCATAACGCTCTGCTGTGTCTCTGCTCTCAGCGCATCCGCGCCATGTCTTCTCGCATAGCCTAAGGTACCGACATTATCATCATCACCATCATCATCACAGGCTTCATGCCTCCGCTAGACCACCGCCCATAAGCTTAAGCCTTAGAACATCCCTATCATTTATAATCTCATTTAATCTATCATCATTTGTCTTCCAACCTATCACCTATCACTTATCACCCATCATCATCATCATTATTATTATTATCATTGTCATCATTGTCGTCATTGTCATCATTATCATTATCATCTTTATCATCATCATCATTGTTATCATCGTCATCATTATCATCATTGTCATCATTATCATCATCATCATTATCGTCATTGTCATCATTATCATTATCATTATCATCATTATCATCATCATCATCATCATCGTCATTGTCATCATTGTCCTTGTCATCATTGTCATTGTCATTGTCATCATCGTCATTATCATCATCATCATCGTCATTGTCATCATTGTCATTGTCATCATTGTCATTGTCATCATTATCATCATCATCATTGTCATTGTCATCATTGTCATCGTCATCATTGTCATCGTCATCATTGTCATTATTATCATCATTATCATCATCATCATCATCATCATTATGCTGCCCTCGGCCTGCGTTACCGATGCAGAACTAGACAGCTAGTTAACAGTTTAAGAGGAGGCAAGCTGAAGTGTGATTTTGTCCTTTTATTTTCTTTCTTTCATTTCCTTACTGACTTGACTTGCATTTCCACATTCAATACTTCTCTTTACTCACTCTCTCAAAACTTGACACTCTCAAACTGTAAAACTGTAAACAGAAAACGAAATAAAGATACATGAATCTCACATACTTTACCATTTGCACGTGGCACAAATCTACACGCAATCCAGCGATATAATTTCAGCACACACAAACGTGACCTAGCATTGCTAAGTAGAATGAAATTAGCCAAACATTTCAGGCAAGTTAAACATCTCTTCTAGAGCCAGACAGATCGAAATACACAACAAAATATGCATGCAATTTCGTTCACAAACTAAATCTTACACAAAAGGTCACTTACAGACTTAAATTGTCCAAGGCACAAGTGTGAAAGAATACAGATTGCGGGAGAGATGAAGTCCGGTGGCTTTACGGCAGAAAACACTAGAAACACTGGCAGGAACTAACCAGGAAGTAGATTTGCGCTTAAGGCGCAGTACCGCGAGAAAATCCACTAGGTGGCGGTATTCACCATAAGATTTACGGGAGTCATACTAAACTCAGGCATGAAATTAAATGGAAGGCAGAACAATCATTATCATCACCATCATCATTGTTATCATCATTATCATCATCATCATCACCTATCATCCTTCATCTTCCGTCTATCATCAATCAATCATCTAACTAACTTTTCATGTCTTTCAGATGGTGTCTCCTTGTAAGCGGTAGGTGAGTTCACTTCTAATCTCTATTTTGGGGCAGGCTACGCCCGCCTCCATCTCCGCTGGAGGATATGCTGTCCTACCCCGGAGTTCAACGCGAAGACGGGAACCTTCGCCAAACAGATTCATGCATTTTGTATCAAGTGTAATTGTTCGCCAAACGGATTCATGCATTTTTGTATCATGTCTATTGTTCAATAAATGTTAATAACGTTCATTTGCCTCTCGAGTCTTCATGGTAGAAATGGGAGCTTGCGTAAATTCTACCAGAGAGACTCGAATTTCTCGGCTGTCAAACTTACTAGGCTAACCATCCAATCTCCCTTTTGACAGATCATACATGCGTCATCATTGCCCAGGGTCGTCAACCAATCACAACGCGAGATTTGGGAATCCCCGTTACACATCACTCATGCATCGTTCCCTCTCAGCCAATGGATCGCATTCACGTTTGTTTAAAAATCAGTCACTCATTCTGTTCTCTGCTTTCCAGTTAAGCCGACTTTGAAGCCACCACCACCCCTCCGTCCACCGTCACCAGTGGTTCCCGTCTGTTAGGGGGCAGGCTACGCCCGCCTCCATCTCCGCTGGAGGATATGCTGTCCTACCCCGGAGTTCAACGCGAAGACGGGAACCTTCGCCAAACAGATTCATGCATTTTGTATCAAGTGTAATTGTTCGCCAAACGGATTCATGCATTTTTGTATCATGTCTATTGTTCAATAAATGTTAATAACGTTCATTTGCCTCTCGAGTCTTCATGGTAGAAATAACCTTTCAATGGCTGTTACAGCGTGCCTCAAATGGTACGCCGTGCATTAAAGGGGCTACTGCAAGATGCAATTCACATCACATTTATGTTCTCACTGGCTGGATGATACACAGTAAAAAAAAATTGTCCAGAGGCTCAGGTTCTGACAGAAATCTCATAGCCTGAATGGCTATGATGCTCACTTCTCTTGACCCTCGGCTTCTCAGCATCACAAAAGGGAACACTTTCTTTCATATTACACGTAGGCTATATGTCCACGCACATACACACCACCTTTCTTTTCTCTTTTTAAGAGACGATAGAAGCATAGTCCAGTCTATGCTCTGTAAAGGTCATGTGTTATTGTGTGTTAAATGTTCAGCCGGGGGCAAGACCCCTTCAGATCAGTCCTGTCTTGTCCGCCACCTTTCAAGCTCACAGAGCTTAAAGGTCTCTGCGATATTGCATTACCTGTTATTGAAGCCCGGCAGGTTAACCTCGAGCTATAGAGCTATAGAGCTTGTTATTCAACCTTGTTACATTGTCAGACATGGCCCGGCTCTCCAGGTAGCTTTTTACATTGATGCTAGAGGTCATCTCTCCTCTATCCACCTCTTTATCACATAGGCCTACTGTACACCAGAACTGCAAGAGGCTTCTATACTGTGACATCACTCTGAATTGGTAGTGGCACCACCTCCGAGAATTGGGTCCCCATTAAATTGTATGTATTGGGTAGGGGGCTCATTCGGGCCCAGAATTGGGTCCCCATTGAATTGTATGTATTGGGTAGGGGGCCCATTCAGATGACTTTGTCCTGAGCCCAGCAAAAGCTGTCAGCGGCCCTGTACACAGGCATAACAAGGGAAGCAGAAATGAGTAGGGTTAGTTTAGTTGGGACTCGTGTAGGCAGTGCAACAGAGCACCTCTCACTGGTATTCTTTTCAATACATTTTCAATAGAGTGTTTTAGTGTGTATGCTGCTGTGAAAATGAGGGCAAAAAGTAAAAAAAAAAACAGAAGAATGCCAGGAAGATGTGGGCAAAGACAGGACGGCATCTCAAGTGGAATGTTTTGACAGTGGACAAGGTTATGTGCAGTACAAGGTAGCCGTAAGACACTCATTTCAGAGAGAGGGAGAGAGAGGGAGAGAGAGAGAGAGAGAGAGAGAGAGAGAGAGAGAGAGAGAGAGAGAGAGAGAGAGATGGTGAGTGAGTGTGTTTGTGTGTGTGCATGCGTGCGTGCGTGCGTGCGTACATGTGTGTGTGTGTGTGCGTGTGTGTGTGTGTGTGCGTGCGTGTGTGCATGCGTGTGTGTGTGTCTTTGTGCTGTGCGCGCGAGTTCACACAGAGTGTGTGTGTGAATGTCTTTTAGAATTAGCATTGCGGGATGCAGGCTCGGAGGGTTGAAGAGTGCCTCCCCAGGCTATCTCCACAGCATGGGGGAAAGCAGCGGAGATCACCATCATCAGATTAATAAGAGAACTCGAGGCAGAAGCAGGGGGCCTATCCTACGTCATGGCGATATGAGATATCCATTAAGCAGAGTTATCAGTCCAAGCCATTACAATCCACTACAATAGTGCCTCTAAGAGTTAGAGGTTGTAAGACGGTTTGGGTTTAGGCTATGATACCTAAAAGCAGGGTTAAGTAGAGTAAACAGCACACACACGCACGCACGCACGCACGCATGCACACTCGCACGCGCGCGCGCGCACACACACACACACACACACACACACACACACACACACACACACACACACACACACACACACACACACACACACACACACACACACACACACACACACTCACGCACACACTCACTCACAAGTGCGCACACACACACACACACACACACACACACACACACACACACACACACACACACACACACACACACACACACACACACACACACACACACACACACTGTTGTACATTGGGCATGTGGGTGTGTGTGTGTATGTGTCTACTCTACTAACTTAACTCTGTGCCAATTTACTCAAATCAAAATAAAGAACCTAACCCCATTTGGCATTTGCACCTATTGTTCTGTATACTTAATGTGCACTTTTTATGATGTATGCTATGATTATGTCCTTGATTGTAAGTCACTTTCGATAAAAGTGTCTGCCAAAGTAATGTAATGTAATATAATGTAAATTAATGTAATGTAATGTAAAGGCCATTGGTAGCTCATCTCGACGGAGCAGCCCTTGTCCACAACACCTGACTAGTCCTCATAGGACAGCACACCACACCACACCATAGAACAGAACAGCACTTCGAAGCACAGTCCTCTCCTCTCCTCTCCTCTCCACTCCTCTCTTCTCTTCTCTTCTCTTCTCTTCTCTTCTCTTCTCTTCTCTTCTCTCCTCTTCTCTTCTCTTCTCTTCTCTTCTCTTCTCTTCTCTTCTCTTCTCTTCTCTTCTCTTCTCTCCTCTCCTCTCCTCTCCTCTCCTCTCCTATCCCTGGGGAAAAAAGTAGTGGAGATCACGATCAGATTAATAAGGAGAACGCCATGTAGAAGCAGGGGGCCTGCCGAGCCTAGCCTGCGCAGCATGCCACAGCACACCACAGGAAAGCAGAGCACAGTCACAGCCACAGCCACAGTCACAGTCCTCTCATCTCCTCTCCTCTCCCTTGATGGAGAGCCTAATTGTGGACGACAAGACAGTTCCAGGATGCTGAACAAAAAATCGAGCATCGCTCTCACTGCCACCCCTTCACTGCTGAGGGTGACAGCCACCACAATAGGGGCAATGCGAGGCAGCCAGCCATTAGGTGTCACATACACCATTCACATCGCACAGTGATCAATACAGACCCACGCTGCCACTCAATAATGTCCGATATTGCTCACCTTGCCAAAGCCCTTGTATCCCACAGAGGCACTCATTCGTCCGTTTGTTCATTTGTTCACTGGTTCATTTTGGGTCATTGGAGGGCACTTTATAAATTAGCGGAATTCGATGAAGTCACTGAGTTATCAGGGAAATGTCACAGTGGAGTCTGAGTGCAATTTTGAGGGCATTTATTCAGTTTACAGTGCATTTGACAAAACAGACAAAAGGTTAAACTTCTTTATTTATTCGTTTATTTTACACAGCGATTGGGTTACAGTTAATTAGGGGCATGCTCAGTGCAACAGGAACCTCCACTTCAGAAAAAGATGAGGACGAATTTCATTGTTGTAGAGTACTGTATGTCACCAGCAGCATTTAACACATCACTGTTCTGGCCCTACCATGGTACAAATGGTAGGGCACTCGTTTGCTATGTGGCTGATCCGGGTTCGATTCCCAGCCCGGGTCCTTTGTCGATCCTTCCCTGTCTCTCTCTCCCAACTCGTTTCCTGTCACCATCTGCACTGTACTATCATAAATAAAGTCAAAAAGACCTTAAACCAAAAAATATCACTGTTCTGAATGGAGGTCTCTGGGTTCTTCACCGCTGGGAGTGTGAAGTCCTGAACGAAGGGGGAAAGTTATTAATCTAACACTTACGATGTCTGCTCTGGGTCTGGTCTGGCCTGGTCTGGTCTCTTTCTCCCTCGCCAGAGTGGGTTGGAGTGGCCATCTGGCATAACGGGCATTTCCCGGTGGGGCCCGCACCCTTGTGGGCCCCTAATTTCAGAAATGTTCAGAAAAAGTTTTTTTTTAAATATTTCTTAAAATAGGGGCCCACAAGGGTGCGGGGCCCACCAGTGAATCAGTTCTGCACCGCTAATTATGGGGGGCTTTAAGCCAAACATGCCCGGGCCTTACTTCTCCCCCAGTCCGGCCCTGCTCGCCAGAGTGCTCTGTGTTAGTCAGTGAGTCAGTGACCTTCCTGTGTCTGATGAAGTGTCATGACGCCACTCAGGTGCAACCTCTGTGCTATGAAGCAGCTGAAGTTCAAACCGGCTCTCATGCAATCACAACCAGACACCTTACACCGACACTGACGCTCTACGTACTGGTAGCCAAACAGCTGAGGGTTGCAAACACTCCCCACCCCCACCTCCAATTCTCTCACTCTTTCTTACACACTAACATACACGCATTCACACACGTGCACACGCACACTTACACACGCGCACGCATGCACGCACGGACGCAGGCACACACACACACACACACACACACACACACACACACACACACACACACACACACACACACACACACACACACACACACACACACACACACACACACACACACACACACACACACACACCAGCTCCTGCCTGCTCCTTTTCCAATCATTAATCTGTCTGAATGGCCGATGTGAAACAATGAGACGCGAGAACAGAAAGAGCTGTACCAAAACCATTCCATTCAGCGCCTCCATACAAAAAAGAAAAAGAAAAGAAGAAAGAAATACAGAAAAAAATGATCACACCCTTTCTTATTTATTACAATGGCTTCATCATCAGAATGGTAAGTAGCCTGCAATGCCACGCACAACAATGGGACACTGATGACAGCGATCTAAAACACGATGGCAAATAATACAGCCGGCATCGTGTCGTGTGGTCAGGGCAACTGACTGGGGGGGACAAAGGGGTGCATTGGGGGTGACCAGAACGAATTCCCCATTGCATTGTATGTGTCAGAAGGGGGGCCCTTTCAGATTACTTTGTCCTGGGCCCAGCAAAAACTGGCTGGCCCTGCATGAGGCATATTACATAACAATCTGCCTGGATTGCCGTCAGTGCAATGGGAAAGGGGTGTAGGGGGCTGGGGGTGGATGGGAGAGGGGCGGGCATTGCGTTGCATTGTAGCGAGTCTGCCTGCATCGGCCCATAGCACACCATTTCAATTAGGGTTACATATGGCCCCCCTTTACCATTTTTTCCGCCTTTTTTCCCTCCCGCTCCCCAGCTAGCTCATTCTGGCTGCGAGCCACAAGACATTAACCATAGGATGACCTCATTTGTTAGCGAGCGGAAAAAAATGAAACTAAAGCGGCACCAGTAACGTAGGGTTTGGACAGGATCTCATGAGCGATCACTAACCTCAACTCTAATCCCCAACAAAACACACAAAGACACACTGACACAGACAGAAACACGCACACACATACACACACACATACACACACACCTCCATGCCCACGGCCTCTTCCTAAAACCTGCTCCAGTCCACCTATACAGTGGGATCCCCCCCTATAATGGATTCCAACACATTGCTGTATAACATTATACATTCGTACATACATAATGTAATGAAGGGGAGTAGAGTTGCCCCGCCGGGACTCAAACCAGGGGTGAATTTCTCGAAACCAAAGTTGCTTACTACATTAGCTACTTCGTTGCTTTCAATGCATTTTCCCATTGGCAACTACCGAAGTTGCTAACAGGCTAACAACTTCCCTTTAGAGAAACTCACCCCAGGACCTTTTAGGGGACTGCACTTGGGCTCCGACTGCTACACCAAAGAGCTAGGTGCGTAAGCGTGACCGTCCGAGCACACCCACAACCCTAGTGATGACCACTCCATCACACTGCCTTTCCCTTTGGGAAGCGGACCTGTACACTTCACATACACTTGGTGTCCCTTAAGTACCACATACTTTTCCCATTCCAAGATGCCCCAAAATCCATGCTGGGGTTCCTCATACCAGGGTTAACCATGGGGTCCCTCATATGGCTAACACCAGTGTTGGGAGGTAATGCAAAAGTAATTAATTACTGTGGTGGTTTTGGGGGGTGTGATGTTGGTAAGCACAAATTCTGTAACGAAGCCAAACTAGTGGGGTCTCCCCCAGATGAGATTTTTTAAAAATAAAAACGCTCCTAAATTTTGACCACTTCAGACAGCTCCCTAGGCTACTAAGTCATTCTACCACGTTGCATTTGACATCCTTCACTCCACGACTGGAAAATACAATCCAAATGTTCGCGTTGCATCTTACAGCAATGCATTGAACAGAAAAACACATCACTGACGGTCATATGATATCACTCCAGAAAGGGTTCTTATTCTGCTAGGTAGAACTAATAGAAATGAAGTCAAGAGTGGCGTTGCGACCAGGGTATACTCACTGTACACGAGAGCTGCCAAAAACTTGCGTAGGCCTGCCGTTAACTTGAAAACAGGCTACGGGAAAGACAGACCAGCCCTTCTGAACAATTGTGAACCCATCTATGGGTGAGCGAGTGGGGGGGCAATCGCTATTCCGACATAGCGCTATTCCGACATGGCGCTATTCCGACACTTTTTAGGGGTTGGGATTAGGTTTAGGGTTAGGGTTAGGGTTAGGGTTAAGGATAGGGATGTCGGAATAGCGGCATGTAGGAATAGCGGCGGACAGTGGAAAACGTGTCGGTATTCCGACAATAGACATTAACGTCGGAATAGCGACATGTCGGAATAGCGCCACGTAACCGAGCGAGTGAACCCGTTCCTAGCCGCAAGCTTCATCAACAACCAAACATGTTACAGCGGACAAATATAACCTTACCTTAAAATGCTGTCTTGACCGCAGAAATCCCAAACTTTCACTTAATCCACACGTTTTCAAAATCATTGTCCACGTTCCCGTTTGTAATCCATATGATATCATAGCTAATCAAGAAAGGCATATTGTGCTGCCGTTTAGCTATTCTCTTCAACTAACTGACGGTGTGTGGTTCATGTTATCTGCATATTATTCATTCGTTTCTTCTTGATATGTCCCAAAGTTCTACTCCATGATTTGTCCACATCCAAAACACAGACGTTTCCTGAAAACTTTGATTGCAGTTCAAATGTGTTGTCAGTCTTAGAGATTAGCAATAAAAAGCAACTGGCTTCAGTCAAAAATGTAAACATCACGTCTGCTTGAGCTCTACTTCCTGAATCCAATGTTAACGTAAGGTGTCAGATCGAGTTATGATTCATCAACTCACTGTCAATCATATTTTCCGGTGTGCTATTGGTATAAGCACAATCAAAATGTGCTTCAAAAACTGGCGGGACATCGGCGGAAAGCCAATTAAAAAACAGATTATCTGCCATTGACTCCAAGTCATTTAGAAATTGTGCTTCATTTTCTGTAGTAACGTGTTTCACCATCGCTGTTAAACAGTGTTTCTCAATAGTCACTGTGGTGTCGCTGTTTAACCAGTTTTATAAGAACCGCCAGTAGCAGACAACACAGACAGCTGAATCACGTCAAGAGGATGAAGGGTTTAAATTCGGATGTCGCGTTTGTCGCTTTTATATTGGTAAGCCGTGCTTCAAGTGCTTACATTAAGAACCGCCTCTGTTGTAATGCATTCGTTTTTGATGTAAGAAGCTATTCCTTAACCTGGTTTTAGTCTGTATGCTGCCAAAAACACCTCCTGCATGGGAAAAAGTCATGACTCATGAGCTTGATTAACACTGTAGTCCTAATACATTTTGCCAGATCCATATTTAGGCCTACAGTTCTTTTGGCGAAAGTAACTTAAGTAATGCAAAAGTAATGTAATGCCTTACATTTTAAACATAGTAATATTGTAGTGTAAGGGATTCTTTTGAAAAGACAGTAATATGTAATCAGTAATGCATTACAGTTTTTGAGTAACTTTCCCAACACTGGCTAACACAGCTGGGTGTGTCTCCAATTACCTCAGAGCTGGTCATCCCACTTCTGACACCATTTGCAGTGAAAGAGGAGTAGAGTGACCCCAACGGGACTCAAACCTTTTGGGGTAGTGTACTTGGGCTCTGACTGCTACACCAAAGAGCCAGGCTTAAAGGATAGTTCCGGCGTAAAATGAAAGTTTCACCATCGCTTTCCCATGCCACATAATGTATATAATGATGAGCCATTCTGGGCAATGCCGCGCCGTAATGGAGTTAGCTAATTTTAAGCTTTTTGGCGAAAAACGCAGCCAATGCATCACGGCGGGGCCAAAATAGTCCTATTATTTTCTGATGTTTCCCCGCTATAAACAACTTCAAAAACGATACACACTTCATCACAAAGGTCTCGTCAATCAAACCGAGGCACAGAGACGAGCATCGGACCACACAGTCTTTCACTGGCCAGTGTTTTCAGAGGTGTCTCACTGTTGCAACTCTCCGACCCGGATGCAGGCTACTCAGTCAGGTGGCTAGGTAGCCTAGGCTAAACATGGTCCGCGGTTCTTACACAGGCTGCGACCGTAAAATGAAAATCTGGAACCCCGACCGTTTTCACCGACTGCCACTGTCTAAACCAGCCATATTACGGGAATGGCTAATAGCATTAGAAGTGGACATAAAACACTTTGGGATCGCTACTACCGTGTATGGAGGGAGCATTTCGAGGATGATGACTACAAGAAGAGTAAGGGAGATGGAACACCTAAATGAAACCGTCTAAAGATGAATGCTGTACCAAAAAGGCGCATGGCTATGGAGGTATGTTTGAAGAGAGAGAAACATGTGTAAATGGGTCTGGCTCATGAATCTTGAGTGTCTGTGAATCGGTGCAACACCGTGCGTCTTTGCCAGCAAGCACTCTGTTTTGGGAAGGCATACAGGTGCAGTAAATGTAGTCCACTACAGGAGATAAATAAACTGTCAAAACAAACTAGCGCGGGATGGCAAGTGAAATTGTGCGACCTGAGGCATTCGATGTGGTTGATGTCAAGCATGCTAGAGTAGAATTAGTTTGTGAAGCAGACACTAATTGACCAGGGCGCGCGAGGTCAGATTGACCATTACGCAACGGAGGAGGGCTGGAGGAGTTTTATAAAGTCGTACTAGAAGTGCTCTTACAGATGTAAGTACACCACCAGTGGTGTGTTATTACAAAGTTGAATCCATGTTATATTATACCGTGTTGCAATTACTTTGTAAGAGTAGTCTGCCTACCTGATCGAACGTCCGGGAGTGATCGTGTCCATCTGCCACCGGTACTCTCCATACAACTCTTCAAATCTGCTGCCTGCACACACGGTAGTCGCGACCCCTCCCTCCGGGTTTTATGTCAGTTTTGTCCACTTCTGATGCTATTAGCCATTCCCGTATTATGGCTGGTTTAGACAGTGGCAGTCGGTGAAAACGGTCGGGGTTCCAGATTTTCATTTTACGGTCGCAGCCTGTGTAAGAACCGCGGACCATGTTTAGCCTAGGCTACCTAGCCACCTGACTGAGTAGCCTGCATCCGGGTCGGAGAGTTGCAACAGTGAGACACCTCTGAAAACACTGGCCAGTGAAAGACTGTGTGGTCCGATGCTCGTCTCTGTGCCTCGGTTTGATTGACGAGACCTTTGTGATGAAGTGTGTATCGTTTTTGAAGTTGTTTATAGCGGGGAAACATCAGAAAATAACAGGACTATTTTGGCCCCGCCGTGATGCATTGGCTGCGTTTTTCGCCAAAAAGCTTAAAATTAGCTAACTCCATTACGGCGCGGCATTGCCCAGAATGGCTCATCATTATATACATTATGTGGCATGGGAAAGCGATGGTGAAACTTTCATTTTACGCCGGAACTATCCTTTAACTGTTCATTCTGTGTGTGTGTGTGTGTGTGTGTGTGTGTGTGTGTGTGTGTGTGTGTGTGTGTGTGTGTGTGTGTGTGTGTGTGTGTGTGTGTGTGTGTGTGTGTGTATGCACTTGTGTGTTTATGTGTGGTTGCATAAATTGAATGGGGTGTTGTGGATTCGGGAATTGATAGACAGGCCAGTTTTCGACAAACGACAGACAAGCCAGAGAAAACAAGAAGATGGATTTGAGTCACCTGCCATGGTGAGTGTGCCTGTTGTGGAAAAAGAAATTAAAAAATAAACAAGATAGAAAGGTAGGAGCAGCAGCATCGGTGGTTGGCTGTTTGGTTGCATAAGAGGATATTGCCGTGTGAAGCCGGGCGGTTGAACTGAACAGCACTGCAATTGCCAGTCGGAGAGAGGATGGAGGATGGAGGAGTTTTCACTCCCTCTCCCCCTCCAGGTCTATCTGTCTCTGGGTGCTGTTTCAAATCACACGGTAATCAGTCAATATTTCACCACCAACTTTAGCTGTTGCCATTCTCCTCTCTCTCTCTCTCTCTCTGGCCTTGTGAGAGGAAAGAGAGAAAAAATAAAGGCGAAAGAAAGAAAAAGGGAGGGGAAAGGAGTAGAGAAAAATGGCAAAGAAGAGGACTGAGATGTAAATTGTTTACTGACAGCTGATTTGTGGTGGAGCTTAACCTCCCGTCTGCACCAGACAGACATCAGATAGACAGTCAGGACGACGGGGCCTCTGCCCTTCACCCTGAGAAAGATCCAAGCGATATGACCAGGCCCGCCAACAGGGGCAGGACAAATGGGCCAGTTGTCCTGGGCCCAGGAAAAAGGCGGATAGGGGAGCAGAATTGGGACCCCATCATATTGTATGCATTGAGAGGGGGTCCCTTTCAAATGATGTTGTCCCGGGCTCGGTCAAAGTTGTTCCGGGCCCAGGGACATGAAGGGCCCAGAATTGGGATTCCATTCCATTGCATCTATTGAGAGGCTGGTCCATTCATATAATTTTGTGCCAGGTCTAGTCAAAGCTGTCAGCGCTGGCCGCAGCCAGAGACCAGGCACTAAACCTGCACAAGATCCAATGGCTCCACATTCATCAGCCTCAGGAGTCAGTGCAGTGTCCTGTCTATTGGAAACCATTTAGCAATGCACTGACATGAACTGAGCAACCTTGCACTGACTGATCACAATCATGCCATGCATTCCCAGCTCTCAAAGAATGACTGAATGAATGAACTAATTAATTAATTAATTACTTTATAAGAATGACAATGACCATTGATCTATGAGTACGGTAAGTCATTCATTCATTCAATAATTACTTTATGAGTGGGAGTATTTTTCTTTTCATATTCAAATCTAGAAATAGGGTGGCATGAAAGAGTGTATGTGGAGTATATTGTATGTTATATGGAAAAATGGATTAAACTTGGTCCCAAAAGTACAGCAATTCACTTATCCACATAATGCTGTACCCTCAGAGTGAATGCACAATACTAAGATTACTGCATTTCCTGCAGTAATACAACAGAAAAGCCAAGAAATAAAAGCCAATGGAGATGTACTATGGGTGCGATGGTGGCTTCAGTGTAGCCAGTCTGACAGAACGTCCTATGTAGGAAAATATTACAATGTAGGAAAATCTGTAAGAACACCGGTCTTGCTTCTGCAATGCTCCAACACCCAAACCCCAATGCACACCGTTCATCATTAATTACCATGTTTAAAGGGACACTGTGTGAGATTTTTACTGGTTTATTTCCAGAATTCATGCTACCCATTCACTAATGTTACCTTTTTCATGAATACTTACCACCACCATCAAATTCCAGTTATTCATTATGACTGGAAAAATTGCACTTTTCATACGTGAAAAGGGGGATCTTCTCCATGGTCCGCCATTTTGAATTTCCAAAATTAGCCATTTTTAGCTGCAAAAATGACTGTACTTGGACCATACTAGAAAACATTTGTTTATTACTCAGTAAACTTTCATGTAAAGATCAAATTTGGCAATAGGCAGCCCAGTTTCAATGAGCAGCATAGTTGCAGTACCTTTTTTGACCATTTCCTGCACAGTGTCCCTTTAACTTGTGGCTGTTACACGACATCAAGTTCAGCATAATTTGCAACATTTGCAGTTTGCAGCAAAAATTGCAACATTTAATCATAGAAACAGCTGTTTTGCAACTGTTAATAATATATAGTGAATTCAGGTAAATTGGGCAACTTTTTTTCCCATATACAGTAAGCGAATGGCCCAAACTGTCCAATTTACCTGAATTCACCCCTGCATGTATAACCCTGCCAGTGCTTGTATCCAACATTCAAATTCTCTGGTCTAATTAATAGCTCTGAGTTCACAAGATTTTGAGATGAAACTCCAGCTGCAAAACCACCCCAGCTGACCTTCAGCAGCCTTGCTCAGTCACCTCCAGAGGCGATGGCGGGTCCGAGCGGAGCAAACGCTATAGTTGTTGGCAGGGCCGCTGACAGCTTTGGCTGGGCCCGGGATAAAGTCATCTGAAAGGGCCTTCTGCCCAATACATGCAATGTAATATGGACCCAATTCTGGGCCCCCTCTCTTCTTGGGCCCGGGACAACATACCCCTTCGTCCCCCTTTGTCAGCTTCCCTGGTTGCTGGAGACAGCATGGCAGATGGCCCTGCTCACCAGAGAAAGCTGCTCGCCTTACTGAGCGAGAGAGCGAATTAATGAGGATTTGGAGAACGAGCAAAAAAAGGAAGGGGAAGTCTATCCGAAAGCTGTTGTCAAGTCATGGGAAGGAGTGGGGGATAGAGAGAGGAAAGGAGGGAGAGAGGGAAGGAGAGGTGGAGGTTATTCTGAACACACACTAGCGGGTAGACAGGCAAAAAGTATGGTTAACAGGCAGTGCTTGGGAGTTTCTGGGGAATGTAAAAAGAGTTATTCCCCCCATTTTAGTTTCTTTGCACTAAAGTTTTGTGAACTTACAAAAGCTTAGAGTTTCTTTAGGCGGAAAGATGGGCTTAGGGAGAGATATGATTACAATAATGTGCTCAGTAATTACGAGGGAAATGGCAGACAGTTACATAATGCATATACAGTATGACTTAAGTTTTGCGAAGAATGTACAAAAAAACGTATGCTGCTTAAACTCAACACTACTACACGAAGCTACTGTACCTACTATATACTCCGTGCAGGTGTATATTTATAATGGAAGACACCACACAATAAATCTACACAACAAGGAGATAAATCATTTTCTGTCAAGACATTAATTTATTAAAAGAAATAACATCTTAAAATTTATGATGAACAAAATCAGCACCATTAAATGCATATAGTGGCAGTTTATGTACCAAAACATCTGTGCAACTAAAGACATACAGTACAGGAGTATAAAAGACCTTGGCACTACAGAAAATAAAAAATAAACAAACAAAAACAAATAAACAAACAAAAACGAAACAAAACAAAAAAAGAAATCAATGACAGTTAATTAGGAATAAAAAAAGTAAAGTAACTATGTCTTAAGTATTAAATAATCCTAATACAAAATGTCATGTCCACAATTACATATGGAAAACAAAACAAAACAAAACAAAACCAGAACAAAGACACACATGTAACACATTGAGAGCTGAAATTCCACAGTGGAATACATCTAGCACCAATTGTGGCCCTTGGGGCCCTCTGAGAAAAGAACCAAGGGCCGTCTACACACATGGAACTCTGGGTCTTTATAAGGGTATATGTACACATCAGTCTGCCTGGTGTTTACAGTTTGAAAACGCCAAAATGATTTCTGTTAGATTAATTGAAAACTCATTTTTAGTTGTGGGCAGTGGCATATGCCACTACGACGGCCGGTCTCTCAGCCTGAAACTGATTTGCTTTTTAGGGCCAATTTGACCTTGTTGTTTTACTTCTGTAAAATCACTCCAAAGATGTTTTCATGTCACAGTTATTTAGAGTACGTAACTGTGGACAACGTGACAAAACGTGACAAAACATGAAAACTGTAACGTTTCTGGACATGGACTAATGTGGGCGTAGAGCGAGACAGTCCTTGTAGTCAATGTTCACATTTCAGATTCTGACTTCTGCTAAGTGAATTCAAATGAAACCACATAAAACACGCAAAATATAAATAACCAAACAAAGCAAAAAAAAATGAAATAAACACATGTCCATATTACCATTCCCCACTGAACCCAAAGCACAGCCTTCGTGTATAGACTCCTGCATGGCGGGAACCTGGAAAGAAAGGTTGTGCAGCTT
>NC_085878.1:24669944-24682444 GCF_034702125.1 Engraulis encrasicolus
AAGATGGCCGACCTGTGTGGCAAGATGGCCAACCTGTGAGGGTGTTCCGGACTCCCGTGCAAGGCATCTGGCATTCTATATCTAAAATCTATGGGATTAACAGTGACTTCCCCTTGTGTATCTATCAGTCACCTCCTTTGGTTTACAGCAACACAGAAAACTCAACAAACAAAACAATGTTTTCAAGTCTTTTTCTTCTGAACATCTGGTAGCTTTTAGGTCTCATTTGAAATGTAATGTTCATGTAACATGAACCCTAGATTTAGAAATGTAACATTATTATGTCATTTATAAAAAAATAAATCACATAACACTTATGTGTATGTATAATAATAATAATAATAATAATAATAATAATAATAATAATAATAATAATAATAATAATATAATCATAATTACCATAATAAAACATTTCAAATCATAATAATAATCATCACTGACACACAGTCAAGTACAAGCACAGTCATGTACTGTACAATGAAATACACCCTATGTATGTGCCCGCCACGGGGCTATTAACTGCTGTGTGGCATTTGCTTGGCATAAAAGTCTCTGCAGGTCTGGCAGCAGCGCTGGTACCACCTCATGTCCTGGCACAAGTTCTTCTCGCGGATCACCCTGCAGTACACCGTCCACTGGTCCCCTGTGCACTTGTACGTCAGCGCCGCTGCAGAGAGAGAGGGAGAGAGGGAGAAGGTAAGAGAGAGAGAGAGAGAGAGAGAGAGAGAGAGAGAGAGAGAGAGAGAGAGAGAGAGAGAGAGAGAGAGAGAGAAAATGCATAGTGTAAGACAAACGAGACTATAAGACAAGTATAATGGTCACTTGTGGGCAGAGAGAGAGAGAGAGAGAGAGAGAGAGAGAGAGAGAGAGAGAGAGAGAGAGAGAGAGAGAGAGAGAGAGAGAGATAGAGAGAGAGAGAGAGACAGATGCCAACACAACACATGAGGACCATGAGGTCACTTTTACCACTTCGCCACGCACCACCATGACTCATGCATCATGCAACAAACCCCACCCTCGGCCAACCATAGCCATCGGTGTCCAACATGGACGACGCTGTGTATGTTGGAGGTTTTACCCTCAAAGTCCATCTGTGATGAATTGAACAGAAATACACTGTATGTATGCATACACAGTATACCTTAAGGTCAATCTGGAATGAATTGAACGGAAAAATGTATGCAGTACCCACCACATCATCTTGATGAACTTTATGGACTTTGGGTGGACAGATGGCTTTTGCATCTGACCTCTATGCTCCTCCAAAGAGGAAGGGAAGTGGAGCTGCCTTGTTGAATGTAGCCACAGCAGGTGGTGGAGGTGATATTATCACTTTCCACCATGACTCATACAACAAACCCAACAAAAACAACAAACCCTCAAGCTGTGCTTGAAGAGCAAAAAATACTGTACCACACAAATCTATTAGCAATGAGTTGAACAGACTTATATTTATATACGAAGTTGGCCAAACTAAATTTGATCGACTAAGAGGGCTTTGCATCGACCTCTACTGTACGCTCGTCCAAGATGGATATTTAGTGTAGGTTGGAGGTTTGGCGCCGTCTGCTGAGATGAGGAGAGAGGTTGAGCTGCTGTGTTTGCTAGTTGTGTAGCTGCTGTGCTGTTCAATAACCCAGCCCCGAGGCAGATGATGCAGCTGACGTTATTACTGGCCATCATGACTCGTACGCCCCAAGACCGTCAATAGGCCAAGCTATGTTTACAGAGTTCAAATGCAAAACTCACAGTCCATTTGTGATGAATTGAACAGAAATATGTTTGCATAATTGCGCTGAGCGTTATTATCAGTCCAACTGTAATGGGATTACTGCAAATTGCGGTTTGATAGAGATTCATTATGGTGCTTTGCAAATGTCTGAAGACGGACTATCACTTCACTTTCTGTTTTCCGAAATGTCAAAGTAAGTTGGAGGCTTTATCCTTCCTGTTGTGTGTGTAACAGTGCTGCCAGCCCACCCAGACTGGGAGAGGTGATGGTGTTATTGTTGTGTATATCAATAATGCCTTCTCACCTAATCTACAGTGTAGGTGAGGTGATGGTGTTGGCGTGAGGTGTATACAGTATAGATTAATTGTGTGTTAAAATTGTGTGAGGAAGTTGTGTGAGATTGAGATAATACTCATCCAGTCTGGGTGATGGTGTTGACATTGTTACTGCATTGTGCTACTGTATGTGTATGCATTCTGTGTTGATGCTGACATTGATATTGTAGTTTTGTCGTAATATGAGTTTACCAAGTCTGGGCTAGGTCATGGCGTTGACTACGGATATACCGTATTGTGTTTAACAGTTGACTATATGTTAGGTACTGTATGTCTGAAACGCGTCCTTACCCAGTCGGGGTGAGGTGATGGTGTTGACGTTGACCTTCTCGTTGCAGGCCCCCTGGTGACACTGCCGGTACGCCGCCGGCTTCAGCACGGCTGGGCAGTCGTTACCGTGCCGACCGGTCACGCGGTGCATACACTGGACGACCCGGGACTGTAGCGCCCGACCGCACGACGAGGAACACTGCAATACATCGTAGTGCGGTGGTTAGCACATACATTACAATGGCAGACACACACACACACACACACACACACACACACACACACACACACACACACACACACACACACACACACACACACACACACACACACACACACACACACACACACCCTCAGGGCTAACAAGGCGAAGGCCTGCTGGCTGTGTGTATTCAGTCCTAGCTTGTGCTTTGCCCATAATGATGAAGAGGGAGAGGAGACAAAAACACAAATCAGCGCGGTCGGTCCAGCCCTTCAGGCTAAATCAGTAAAGGGCCGAACCGCATCTCACGAATGAATCACATTTGCCAACTAGCCATAAATATTAACGATGAGAAAACTATTATATTCACTCTCGAGAGCTCATTACAACTGCAAAACAAGGTAATGAGTGTGGTATGATTTACTCTGAAACAAATCTTGTGCATTTCATCAAAGATGTTGGCATGATCAAGCTTGATCTAATGAGCCATGTCCAGCCATCAAAACTGATAAATGTGAAATTAATGGGGGTTATTTGTTCCAACGCTGACCAGATAGGGTTTCAGCATTTCCTCACGCAGTTTGGAGAGGCAATATTCCAGTGCCAGCCAGTAATGAACAGCTGAATGGGAGCAATTAAGTCAACAAAAATACACGAGCATCATTCTGTCAGTAAGGTCTTTAACTGCCTCGGAATTTTATGGGGCCTGACAGAACACAAAGGCAATGAGCAAGCCTGGCAAAACACATGTTCTGCTACAACACTACAGTATAGAATAGAATAGAATAGAATAGAAAAGAATAGAACAGAATAGAACAGAATAGAATCTATCTTCATTACCACTCTAGAATGGAATAGAACATTCCAGAACACAAATCTTTATAGTCATTCTATCACATGGGAAAACAAATGTAAATAGTACCTTGTACCATGTTATAGTGAACCAACAAATGCCAAAAAGCTCCTAACTTTACTTCACATGGAGGTTAACATCTTATCCAGCTGTTTGAATCTATCATTCTGTCGCAAGTATAAGGATGTACATCATAGGAAAGCTTTTACAGTACATCACACACGTACATAGCCTACACCCCTCACCCCACGCCATCAGCTCCGCAGTAAAATAATATGGGGGTGAAATTGAAACCCTAAGGTCTGGCGCGGCAACCAAATGAGCAATTTGTGCGTTTGGTACATCCAGACTGAACTTCAAGATGCAGCAGACTTGTCCGCTTGACATTTCATTGACTAGACAGTGTGGACGCCCACCCCGTCTACCAAAAGGTCCCAGCACGACGAGCTAATTATATCCGTCCTCCTACATTACGCAACTCATCTGTCCACATTTGCATAAAGCCAACCCACAAGTGACTGGGAGAGCTAATCAACAGTGTACTGTATGAAGTACTTCTTAGTAAAAAAAAACCTAAACAAATAAGGCGAGATAAAGACGCACCCAGAGACAACAAAAACAAATTCAAGCAGTGCTCTAATGTGGGAGAAAAAACAAAGAGAAAGAAATACAGTTATTGACTGAATAATGCATTACACCACCACCAGAGCCCTCCACCAGGCACGCGAGTGAGCCGTCAGAATCCTGATAAGGCCTGAGTGTGATCTTCACTGCTTCCCCACACAGTGAGAGGCGCGGGGGATAGTCTCTAATAACTTGGCGAGCGAAATTAAATTGGCTTATCAACGTGATACTTTAATGCTCTCGAATAAAAGTTGCTCTTTGATTCGTTTAGTACAGTACGTATATGTGCTGAAGTAATACAAGCTTGGCTGAGGTATAAAACAAAAAGAGTTGTCGTGGCAGACTGACAAAGATGACAGCATGAAATGTGTCCTGACTCAATTAAGACTAAAATAATCCCATGAAGAAAGTCACGAACACCACTAGAGATAGGCCAAATAGGGATGGAGAGAGTGAGAAAGTGTATGATGGAAATGGGTGCCTTGGCACCATTTAGCACATGGTGTGTGTGCAAGCTTGTGTGTGTGCGTGTGTGTGCGAGCATGTGCGAATATATGATCATGCGTGTATGTGTGTGTGTGTGTGTGTGTGTGTGTGTGTGTGTGTGTGTGTGTGTGTGTGTGTGTGTCTGTCTGTGTGTCTGTGTACTAACATACTTCTTTCTGATACAATGTAGCAAGTGTTACATTATGTGTTGCTCTCATAGGCAACCGTGGTCAGCCTGAGCTCTGTCACCACAACAGTGCTTTACTGCTTCAGTGGGCGAGTGAACAAGGGCAACGTCGCCATTGCAGTGAAAATGTTAAGAGAGCAAGCACATAAGTAAAATGCATTTATATAGCACTTTTTACAGTCACAAAGCACTCATTACTGTAAGGTCATCACAGTCGCCAGATTGTACGATTCTACAGCGCAGTGTCTCAGCAATTTTATAAAAGTTGGAAGGAGGATGTCTGTTTGCACTCCAGCCTCTGTGGTACTCACGGTCTAGGGCTGTAGAATGAGCACAAGCTGGGCTACTTCTCATTAGACCCTGGCATGATTAGCACCCAGCATATTTAATCAAATGTTTTTCATTTTGGTGTACAAAATGACTGACAACTCAACGTGCAACAAGTTTTTTAAAGTGGCAGCATTTTTATAAATCAAACATCAAACTAGGGCTGCACGATTATGGAAAAAATCACCATCACGATTATTTGGGTCAAAATCATAATCACGATTATTTATCACGATTATTGATTTTTGCTGATAAAAAAAAAGATGACAAAATCAAATATAACCAAGAATGAATTATATACGAGATGAGCAAAATAAAATGAATTGTAATAATTATGTAAAAGGTAATAGCATGAAACTTCAGAAACTCCAGAAACGCCAGTCTGTCAGTATATTCTCTTCAAGGACGCTCTCGAAGGTAGGTCACTATTGCCACGATTAAATCCCTATTGAAATCACGATTTTGATATCATGATTTTATCACGATTTTCGCTTATTTTCGATTAATTGTGCAGCCCTACATCAAACACCATCAATATCATTACACCATATGCCATGGTTTGGTCAGTGGCTGGTCAGCGTTTGGACTTCCATTGGAAAGCCGTAAATAACATTAGTCGTGCAGCACCGGGCTCCAAGTCTTCAAAACATTTTTTTAAAAGCCTGTAGTGTGCTGCTTCATGTCTGGAACCCTCCTATATGAACCTGTATGGATGATTAATTGGGAATGACACTATTTGGCTGCACACATGCACCTTTGGGCTTATAGGGCCACTGTGAGACTATCCAGTGACAGAGCACAGCTGGCCTTAGATCACAGGGGGACTGGGCTTATGCATATATACGTATACACTCACTGGTTAGAGTCAAGACTGGATGAGCGTACCATGACAGAGAGTCCCCTTAAGGGCTACCTGTAGTGCCTCAGAAGTCAGGCACACATTTGGCACCCCATTCATCCATTCAGCCATTCACTCATAGTCTTGGCTTCATGTTGTACAGAGCAGTCACAGCAGTCATATGAACTGCATGCAGAACATAACAGTACATGGGCTGCCCTTGAAAAGCCTACCTTTAGTGTTTCAAACATCAGGCACACGATTCACACTATTAATCCACATGAAGTATTGTGGAGCCGTTCAGTCGCAATCTTGGCTTCGCATTGTGCAGAGTAGTCACAGAAATGAACTACAGTGCATGCACTGTGTGTGCACTACTGTGAAGTTCAGGACAAAAGGAACTCTAGTAGTCCTATGCCACTAATATCAGTTGGCATTATGTTATTCCCTTCGTGCTGCTACCAGCGCAGTGACCATTAACTGGGATGAACTTTTTATACACCCAAGGCATACAAAAAATATTCGGAATCACAACGGATGCCGTGAACCATTCCGTGACGAACGATTTCCATGATGACCTCTCTGCCTTTTTGGGGGATCCAGCAATTGAAGTGCAGGGTCCAGGCTCTGGGCACCAGAACATTCTATTTCATTCGGAATCATTCGGCTGAAACCACCTCACAATTCCAACACTGACTACCACTGCCAGAGCAACGAAACATTTTTGGTCGTTCTGGTCATTAGGAACATTTCTTCTGGTTTTCCACCAAGTTACACACTGCTGCTGTTTGAGCACATGCACTTCCCAGAGCTCTGGACATGGGAGATATATGGTATCTCATATCCTATTCGCAACTGCTGCACATCCAAGCCCTTTTTTCTCTATATTTTAACCAATATTGGAAACAAATCTGACTTTATATCCTATTTGTGGCTGATGAGCATGCATGTCTTGTTTTTCTCTCTCTCTCTCTCTCTCTCTCTCTCTCTCTCTCTCTCTCTCTCTCTCTCTCTCTCTCTCTCTCTGACCAATATGCCGCAATATCTCAATTTTGCAGGCAGTCAGGTCACCCAGCAGGGCCTGAATCACACCAGTTGAGTGCTGGTTCCCCGTGCTGTAATCTCCTCTAATCCCAGATCAGCGCCTGCTCAGGGGCATCATTAATACGTACACACAGCCACTCTACTGCCACTGCCAGCCAGGCACAATACAAGCCAACCCGAGCCCCAGCAGACAGGCAACAGGGATGTAATACATGCAATGATGTGGCCCAATAACAGGAATTGGAGGAAAGAACTAAAACTGAAACTTGATAACGTTTTGGTTTTCAATCTTACTCTATCCACCTCTAGTGAAACAAAATGATTGCAGGCATCATTGATACATACGGTTACTGGTATTGTTAGTAGGCGGGCAGGCAAAGGCAGGCTGGTATCACGTCTGTAATACTATATAATATGGGCCAATGCCAGGACAGAACAGAACAGAGTTTCACAAAGAATTGGTTTTAAATCGTATTCCCAATCTCACCACCTCTAGCAAAGCAAAACAAAATGATTGGAGGCATCATTGATGCATACAGCCACTGCCATTACCAGTCAGGTAAAAGCCAGTTTAGTGCGCTGTAAGGATGCAATGCAATGGTGTGATTTGGAATAACAAGAATTGGAGAAAAGAACTGAACTTTGGACAATTTCTCTTTTCAGCCTCGTTCGTTACTTTGTAACAAGCGCACTGCAGTTACTTTGTTGAGACATCAGATGAGAGAGAGGCGATTTAGGTGAAAGCTACCGCAAGTTTCATTAACTTCTTTAACTTCTACTTCACTGAGTACTTTTGCCTCTCTCTTTCTCTCTCTCTCTCTCTCTCTCTCTCTCTCTCTCTCTCTCTCTCTCTCTCTCTCTCTCTCTCTCTCTCTCTCATCATCTCATCATTATCATCATGATCATCACTCTGTCTTGTATGAACTCTAGAGCTGTGCTTCTCATCTGGAGACAGTGACAGGCTCCCGGCTTGATTTCACTCTGCGGAAACCACATGCGGTCCCCTCCCCTGACTCCTGAACAAGGGCCCGCTTGGCTTATTAATCAGCGACAATGTCGTCACGGAGACATGGGGGGGGTCATATGACCTGCCATCCATAACCTGAACAGAAGAAACTGTAGGACACTTGGAACAAGAAGTAGGAACAGGGGCGCACACAGACACACAGACACACAGACACGTGTACAAGCACAACACACACACACACACAGACACATAGACAGACTCATACACAAACACATGCAACACACGTGCACACGCATACGCACGTGCACTACCACAAACACACACGCACAAACACACACGCACACGCACGCGCACGCGCACACACACACACACACACACACACACACACACACACGCACACGCACACGCACACACACACACACACACACACACACACACACACACACACACACACACACACACACACACACACACAGGCTAGGGACTACAGTCCACGGGATGGATTAGCTCTCTTCACCTCACTTCATCTCAGCTGCACCGCTCAGGCCCTCCTGCCTGTCAGTCAGTCAGTCCGGTGGTCTTCACCACACATGGACTCTACTGGCTCTCAGTCCCCTTCTCTTACCGCACACGACCTCCACATACCAGTCTTTCAGCGGCCTCTCTCCCTGCATCCCTCTCTCTATACCTCTGGCTCTCCCTCTCTCCTTACATCGCTTTCTTACATCCCTAACGCCCTCTCATTGCCTCCCACTCTCCCTTCCTCTCATTCCCCCTACCTCTCCCTCTCGCAGTGTCTACCTCTCACTGCCTCTCCTCTCTCCTTAACTCTCCCTCTCCCTTCCTCTGTCTCCCTGTCCCCCTCTCCCTCTCACTGCCTCCCCTTCTCCTAACCTCTCTCTCTCTCCCTGTCCCCCTCTCCCTCTCACTGCCTCCACCCTCTCACTGCCTCATTGCCTCCCAACCTCTCTCTCTCTCTCCCTACCTCTCCCTCTCCATCGCCCTCTCCCTGCCTCCCTCTCTTTCCCTCTCCCTCTCCCTCCCACCTCAGACGACTTAAGCAGATGTGCTGGTGAGGCGGCAGGTTGAAAGGTGAGTGCACCCGCGGTCAGCCAGCACGCAAGGGGAGGCATAAAGGCACAGAGTTTTCCAGCTCCTCTTTTTCTTTTAACGCTGAGGTGAAGTGAGGCGGGATTTCATGACTCCCTTGCTCGGTGTGTTTGGTTGACCTTCATGCTCAAGTCTTCAAGATCATTCATAAAACAACTAAGTTTCATCCAAACTATTGTCATCTTGTAATACTGCTGGTTTAATGATTAATTTCCAGTAGTGGTTGGTATTTTATACGTCGTCTACTTTAGTTTAGCTTACATCCGCTAGGGACTCTCACTGTGTAAGATTTTTAGTTGTTTATTTCCAGAATTCATGCTACCCATTCACTAATGTGACCTTTTTCATAAATACTTATCACCACCATCAAATTTTAAGTATTCATTATGACTGGAAAAATTGCACTTTTCATACATGAAAAGGGGATCTTCTCCATGGTCAGCCATTTTGAATTTCCAGAAATAGCCATTTTTAGTTGCAAAAATGACTTTACTTGGGCCATACTAGAAAATATTAGTTTATTACTTAGTGAACTTTCATGAAAAGATCAAATTTGGCAATAGGCAGCCCAGTTTCAATGAGCAGCATAGTAGACCATTTCCTGCACAGTGTACCTTTAATAAAATAATGAAGACACCAACCACAATACACAAATAGCACCAGAACACACTCGTGCATTACATCGTAATGCGTGCAAAAAGTCGTTCAGGTTAAGTGCCTCATCTTTTCATGGGCAAGTGCAGTAATTAAGTGGTTCTTACTTTAAACATTTTCGCTGAGAGGCTGAAATTAGGACAGAGTTAGCTCATTTAGGGGTTTCAGCTGAACAGTTTCACCAGACCCTGTTGCCCAAAGCACACCATACCGTCATCTAAAACTTCAGCACAGCCCGCAGAGTTGCAGCTAAGACCACAGGCTAAGCTGGACTGTTTGGTAATAGCTAAGACCACATAGCTGGCCTGTATGGTGATAGCTAAAACCACAGATGGACGGCGTGGGGATAGCCAAATAGCCAGCCGCATCAGTGGACAAACAAGCTATCCTTGTACTTTACACAAGTTTTTTTGTTGCTACTTCGCTTCTTTAAAAACTACAGTAAAAACAAGTAATAAAGTTAAGAGCATATCCAGCCGAGTGGTTAGGGCTCTTTCCAGGCACGCTGCCTGTGTCACTCTGCTCTCCTCTCCCGGGCCGGCGAGCCTCCCTGTGACTGATGGAGATTAAATGCTCTTCAGAGGTCAGTGAGTTACTGCCAGCCATAACCTGAGCGGAGGGACCGCAGTCATTTCACTTGTAACAAGAAGTGAACACACACACACAGACTTGCACGTACACACACACACACACACACACACACACACACACACACACACACACGCACGGACGCACATGTGCCTGTGCATGCAGTCATGCACTCATGCATGCACGCACACATGTGTGCACACATGCAGACGCAGACGCGCACACACACACACACACACACACACACACACACACACACACACACACACACACACACACACACACACACACACACACACACACACACACACACACACACACACACACACACACACACACACACACACACACAGACATATGGGGGGGAGGCTGGAGAAACAGAGAGACAGAGAGACACAAGGACACATTAAGACAAACAGACACACACCACGAACAGACTGCAGTCTCAATGCGACAGATTAGCTATTTTGGCTCTTTTTACACAAGCAGTGAGCAACAATAAAACTTGTTTTCTTGCATTTTTGAAAAAGCAAAAAGCACAGTGAAGTGTGGTAAAGCATTGGGTTGATGATTAATCATGTTTGGCAAAGGCTGTTGCCCCCTCAACACACACACGCACACGCACACGCACACGCACACTCAACAAACTGGGGTTAGTGCACCAAGAGTGTTGGCAGGCGTGTTGTGCTTAACGTCCCTAAGTGTGTGTGTCCGTGTGTGTGTATGTGTCCGTGCGTGCGTGCATGCCTGCGTGAGTGCTCGTGTGTCCCTAATGAGAGTTTGGATCTGCAGCAGTGTCCTTGATCCCCTCCGGACGGGGCCACGTTTTATTCTGCAGTGTAAGTGGATACTCACTAAGGCATCCAAGCAAAAAGTAAGATGTCATTACTGCTTCTGCTGCTCTGTTTAAGGAGATGAGCAGATCAGCCAGGATATCCCCCCCGCACAGTGGTGGGTAGAAAAGAGGAGGGAGATGACGCATGGACACACACATACATGTAAAACGACACACACTGTATAACACATGTGTAACACACACACACACACACAGCTGACACACAGAGACATAAACAGAGACAGTTGAAAGGAGAGAGAGAGAGAGAGAGAGAGAGAGAGAGAGAGAGAGAGAGAGAGAGAGAGAGAGAGAGAGAGAGAGAGAGAGAGAGACTGCAAAGAGAGAGAGAGACTGCAAAGAGAGAGACACGACAGGGACAGAAAGATGGCAGCCATGATATGTGTGGGGCAGTGGCTGTACTGAGTGAGTGCATGTGTGATAGTTGCTGGTGTGTGTATGCGTGCGTTTATGTGTGTGTGTGTGTGTGTGTGTGTGTGTGTGTGTGTGTGTGTGTGTGTGTGTGTGTGTGTGTGCACAGTCAGTAGCTAGTGACAGCCACGGCGGATGTCCACCTCTGAGGAGCTCTGACTTATCTGGCTCTCCATCAAAACTCAGACACAGCAGGGGCCTAGAGACTCACACACACACACACACACACGCACACACATTCAATGGCACACAGACACAGACACAGAGACACAGACACACACTGCTCTCTCTCAGTGTATCTGCAGGTTGTGCACTGCGCTGTGGGCTGCATGAGGTAATTCTGGGTAACGCTCGGTACAATCCAACAACAGACAGCCACGGTTGGATTGGCTAGTCTAATACAGAAAATAACAATGAAGTAAATCTTGACACGGATTGTAATCATGTACTGTAGAATAAAACAGTACCCACAATGCATTTTGTCTTGAATTATCAGACAATATCCCCTCGTCACCGTAATTGCCAAAGGTGTCTGTCAGGGATATCAGTCAGCAAGATCTGATACGAGGAGCAGATTCCCAGTCTGAAGGTAGCGGAAGAGGCTGAGATGCACATCCACAGACAAAAGACAGCTGTGGCACTCACATTCACCGTGACACTCACCGTAATCATGTAGTATTAAACAATACCCACAATGAGTTTGTCTTGAAGTATCAGACAATATCCCCAGGTGTCTCTCAGAAGAATGTCAGTCAGCGAGATCTGATACTAAAATCAGATTCCCAGTCTGACGGTAGCAGAAGAGCTGGAGATCTACATCTACAGACAAAGGACACCCGTGACTGTGACACTCACATTAGCAGACAGGGAACAGCTGGGAGAACAAATGAGGCTTTTACAGGATCAAAGGCAACGCCTGCTTCCATGACAGCCACACTACACAGAGGTGTCCGATATTAGCCATCATCTGATCAAACGGCACATGGATGACTAGTGATAAGAGAGAGGGAGAGAGAGAG
>NC_085878.1:24687444-24707444 GCF_034702125.1 Engraulis encrasicolus
ACAGCCATAAAATACATTTTGACAATAGTGTATATTTTTCATATTTTTTTCTTATGTAGATTAGACAGGTCATCAGTTGGGAAAATTAGGCCTTTCGTCCTACCGCACTTTTCTCTGTGGATTACTGACCAGAAGCCCTATTGGAAGAAATTAAATCATGGGGCCACGTCAATTTTTGCTCAGAATTCAATATGGCCGCCAGTTTCCAAAATGACTTGTTTTCATGCATTATTACATTGTACTATAAGGTGATATTCATGAACGATGAACTACTTTCAGCACTATTCTGTCCTATTTCCTTACATACATGTTTACAAAGGTTGACTAAACTAAAAGAAATGAAAATAAAGTTGGCCACCTAGCAATATCTAAAGGAAAGTACTGAAAATAAGGATTGAAATGCACATACAGAGTCTATGGCTGTGAAAATTAGGCCTATTGTCCTGTCAGGGTTTTCACAGTGGATTACAGACCAGAAGGCCTATTGAAAAAGATGAAATCTTGGGACCATCTATGTGCTCCAAAATTCAAAATGTTCCCTGTTTTTCAGAATGGCAGACTTTCACACATTTTCTCAATACTGTAAGGCTATAATTACCAATAGAGATGACCTATTTTCAGTTAAATTGTCCTATCTCCTTACAGACGTGAGTATAAAGGTTGTCTAGAAAAAGGCATGAATATATATACAGGGGGTGGACAAAATAACTGAGACACCTGTCATTTTAGTGTCATTTAGTTCCTCTTGCGTCCACAGTTAATCCTGTTGGATGTGGTTCATCCTTCTTGGTGGTATGCAGACATCACCTTGGATACTGTGGCTCTTGATACACCACAAAGACTTGCTGTCTCGGTCAAAGATGCAACAGTTACACAGAATTTCTCCTTTTTGAACTCTGACATGTCACCCATAATGTTGTGTGCATTGCAACATTTTGAGCAAAACTGTGCTCTTACCCTGCTAATTGAACCTTCACACTTCACTTTACAGGTGCAATGTGCCATTAATGAAGATTGGCCAACAGGCTGGTCCACTTGAGCCATTAAACTTCCAACACTAAAATGAAAGGTGTCTCAGTTATTTCGTCCACCCCCTGTATCTTGCCACTTTGAAATATCCAAAGGAATGTTGTCAAATGATTGAATTTCACAAACACAGTGGACTGCTGAAAAAAGGCATATTGTCTTGCCAAACTGTGTGTGTGTGTGTGTGTGTGTGTGTGTGTGTGTGTGTGTGTGTGTGTGTGTGTGTGTGTGTGTGTGTGTGTGTGTGTGTGTGTGTGTGTGTGTGCGCGCGCGCGCGTGCGTTTGTATGTGTGTGTATGTGTGCCTGAGTGCGCTTTTCTCAAGTGTGTGTGGCCAGTGTGCTTCTTTACATACACTGACATAGACACAGTAGACAGGTTGTGTGTGTGTTGGGGGGGGGCTAAGGTGGGGGGTAGGGAGGACCGAATGATGTGGAGGAGCAGGGGGGATGAATGAGGGGATGAGTGGGGGTAGGGGGGGCAGAGTGGGGTTGGGGGGGGATGAGTCAGGGTTGAATTAGGAGGTGGGGGGGCAGAATAGTATGTTGGGGGATGTAGGAAGAGGGGGTGGAGGAAGAATGAGTCAGGAGGGTTGAGTGTGGGGGGCAGAATAGTGGGGGGTGAGTGAGGGGTGGAGGGGCAGAGTAGCATGGGAAGGATGAGTGAGGGGGTTGGGGGGCAGAATAGTGTGTGTGTGGGGGGGGTGAGTGAGGGGGTGGAGGAGGCAGAATAGTGTGTGGGGGAAAGACACTGTAGAGCAGGGGAAAGATGAGCGGGGGATACGCGCGCGCACACACACACGCACACTCACCCTTGCTCTATGCAAAAACATGTATGCCTGAAAAACTTTTGGTCAGAAATCTAATGTGAAAAGTTTGGCAGATCAATAGCCTTTTCAGCAGTCAATTGTGTACAGTATGTGTAATTCAATCATTTTCTGACAACAATCCTTAGGATATTGTCTATAGGCAAATCTTTCTGTTGCCAACCTTTGTACTCACGTCTGTAGATAGGAGATTTCACTGAAAATAGGTTATCTTTATTGATAATTATGGTCTTATAGTATTGAGAAAAATGTATGAAAGTCTGCCATTCTGAAAAACAGAGAACATTTTGAATTTTGGAGCACATTTGAGATGGCAACCAGCTGGTGAATCTTTTTCAATAGGCCTTCTGGTCTGTAATCCACTGTGAAAACCCTGACAGGACATTAGGCCTAATTTTCGCAGCCATAGACTCTGTATGTGCATTTCAATCATTATTTTCAGCACTTTCCTTTGGATTTTGCAAGGTGGCCAACTTTATTTTCATTTCTGTTAGTTTAGTCAACCTTTGTAAACATGTATGTAAGGAATTAGGACAGAATAGTGCTGAAAGTAGTTCATCGTTCATGAATATCACCTTATAGTACAATGTAATAATGCATGAAAACAAGTCATTTCGGAAAATGGCGGCCATATTGAATTCTGAGCAAAAATTGACGTGGCCCCATGTTTTAATTTCTTCCAATAGGGCTTCTGGTCAGTAATCCACAGAGAAAAGTGCGGTAGGACAAAAGGCCTAATTTTCCCAGCTGATGACCTGTCTAGATGTATGAAAATGCATCTTACTAAAGGTGAAATTGTATTTCAGTTGGCAACAACATGGCTTTTAATTAACTCAAAAGCTCAAAAGTCCTATGGTGTGATGGTAAAAGTCCTATGGTGTGATGGTAAAAGTCCTATGGTGTGACACTTTGGAGTATCACACCAAAGGACAAACAGGTCACACCAAGGGACTAGATATTTGAGAAATAGCTTTTAAAACAACTGGTAGTAAATATTTTTTTTGTTTTGTTGTTTGACTAGATAAATATTGTGTATTCAAATTACTTATTCCTTTATTGGCCTTTGGAATTTATACTTTGATGCATTGTTGATGAATATTTGCTGTTGATTTTAGATACTGTCAAATGATATAAAATGTCATTAATGGTGCTTTGAAACCATAAAATATAACGGTAACAGTGAAGGAAAGATCAGTGAGAGAGTATATAGAGGAGTATAGATGAATAAAGTATGCTGTGGAGAGCTCAATATACAGCATAAATGTGCTGTCCAGCTTGAGATACCAAACAGGCACTGGCCACTACACACTACAGGTTCAATGGTGTGACAGTCATAGCTTACCTACAAAGGTGTGATGGTCATGCCAAGGTCACCCTTCAGTATGAGTCTTATGAGCTCTGCAGGTTACATTCAATGACCGCATGGCTGTCATTAAGAGTTACGATAGGCTGATAATCGACGATTCAAAGACTTATAAGTGTAAAGAGTAGGTCCATATTGACTACAACATTATATTATGATCAAAAGACAAAATAATCATGTTGATATATTTGTTTCTGGCTCAGTTTTGCATTTCTGTCCTTTAGCGTGACATGAATGTCCTACGGTGTGTGACATGTTTTAAACGCTCAAATATTTGTTTGAGCTAAACAATATGTTTGATAAACACTGAATATTGCATTAGGGAAGAACAAATTATCGTCCCTGAAAAGTTAGTATAAATTCGGACAATTTTGAACATTTAAAAGAAAGATATCCCTGTTTTTCCTCGAGGGTTTCTAATAATCTCACTTCTAATGGGAAAAAAAAATACTTAAATGGTAATTTCTCATTAAATTAAGACTTTAAAAAATTGCAATAAATATGAAGAGTGTAACAATGTTCATAAAACTCCATCAAGCCATTTCTACATTACTTAATATATTTATTTCTTAACGTCACACCAAAGGACATATTTTCAGCAAATTGCTTTATCAACGTAAATAAATAATCAATGAATAGACCAACATTGTGACCACTTGGATTTTTTGAAAGATTAATTGCTGCACTACGTAGACATATACTTTTTTCCCTCATAAACAATGTTTTGTGAAAAAAATGTTTTTTGCTGCCTATCCGTCATCTACCCATATATCTAATTCAATGAAAGGTATTGCTCTGGCCTATTGGCCTATTACTCTGACTGTTTATGTAATGTAATGTAATATAATGAAAAGTACTGGCACCTTTGACCACTCGGAGGCCTCCCAGACAGTGAGGCAGTCTCGTCCGTCGCATCCCTGCATGGAGGAGGGCTTGGCACTGAGGCAGTAGCGGTCGTGCGTGTTGACGTAGGAGCCGTTCTGGAGCTGATGCACACACACCACCTCCCGTAGCTGCAGGCCCTTACCACACGTCACAGAGCAGCGGCCCCAGTCACCCGTCACCCAGCTGGGAATGGAGAGAGGAGAGGAGAGGAGAGGAGAGGAGAGGAGAGGAGAGGAGAGGAGAGGAGAGGAGAGGAGGGGGGAGGAGAAGAGAGTAGAGTAGAGGAGATGAGATGAGAGGAGAGGAGAGGAGAGGAGAGGAGAGGAGAGGAGAGGAGAGGAGAGGAGAGGAGGGGGGGAGGAGAAGAGAGTAGAGTAGAGGAGATGAGATGAGATGAGAGGAGAGGAGAGGAGAGGAGAGGAGAGGAGAGGAGAGGAGAGGAGAGGAGAGGAGAGGAGAGGAGAGGAGAGGAGAGGGACATACAGAAAGAGAAGAGAGGGAGAGAGGGACACAGAAAGAAGCAAATGAGAGACATAGAGATAGGGAAGTACAGTAGAGAGAGAGAGAGAGAGAGAGAGAGAGAGAGAGAGAGAGAGAGAGAGAGAGAGAGAGAGAGAGAGAGAGAGAGAGAGAGAGAGAGAGGTGAACAGACAGCAACAGCAGCAGAAAAGAACAGAACAGAGCAGAACAGAAATTACGTGTTGCACATTGTCACGCTTGTGCAGCAGATTTTCCTTGGTGGCAAACCACCCCTGAGGGGAGCACAATGTGTGAGAAAGACAAACCACCCACTACCAGCATTCAACATAACCTTTACCAGAACAAAAGCACATACAGTACAACTCTCTCCTTCAATACACTAGTGACTCACCAGAGACTCAGTGAGGAGGGAGGTCAGACCGTGGGCCTGCTTTCTGGCTATGCAAGAATGACATTGATTTGGAAAGAATGCGAATCGTGACGAGGGGAAAAAAAAAGAAAAAACGACAAATAAAAGGGGAGCAGAGATTAGTCCAAAGGGGAACCTGCTGCCTCACCTCATAGCAATGGCATTGGTTTGAATGCAACTCATACACATATAGTGACACATATAGTGCGTAAGTTGCCAGTGCCATAGACATATACTGTACACACCACTCTTTTCTACCTGAAACTCATACAGTATATAACTGCTTTGCTTCAATCAAAACGAAAGTTGTTTGAGGTCACAATAAAAAGGCAAAGCTATGGTCAGGAAAAAAAGCAAAAAGAGAGAGCATGTATTTGCAGCTGCTAACTGCGGGGCAGTAATGGGTAAGTGGTTAGGGCGTCAGACTTGTAGCCCAAAGGTTGCCGGTTTGTCTCCCGACCTGCCAGGTGGATGGGAGAAGTAATTAACCAGTGCTCTCCCCCATCCTCCTCCATGACTGAGGTACCCTGAGCATGCAACCGTCCCACCGCACTGCTCCCTTGGGGCACCATTGGGGGCTGCCGCCTTGCACGGGTGAGGCATAAATGCAATTTCGATGTGAGCAGTGTGCTGTGGAGTGCTGTGTCACAATGACAATGGGAGTTTCCCGGTTGGGCTTTCGCTTTTCGCTTTTCGCTTTCGCTAACACGAACATAAAAGCTTGAGATAATGTACAACCCACTATTTCATGCAGTCATAGTAGTGTTCCACGTCTGAAGCTCTGTGTAGTCCTCTGAAGTCTCATGTGCACACTTAATGATAAGGCATGGCTGTCATACAGTAGAACAGCAAAAAGGTTGGAAAGAGTTCCCTTTTTTCTTTCCTGTGATAAATGTGTCAAGCCTGGAAGCTTTTTGGCTGTCTTCACCACAAATCCAGGAAGCTTCCTCTCATTACCGCGCCTTTAGAGCCAAAGACAAAGCGCAAATTGTGTGCATCTGTGGTGAGGATCTTGAAGGGTGGCGTGGCGTGGAGAATGAATGGTTCAGCAGCTTCGCAAAGAGGAAAGGAAAGGCAGACAAATTTGAAGTCGATTTGCTCAACTGAAAGTTCTGTGGAAACTTTCTACACACCTTTTTTTTTCATGGACAACCTGAGAAAAGGGTCTGTAGGTGGTCAACGCTATCACAAGTGCTCAATTAAACAGAGAAGGTCCAAAATCTGAGATGATCATGCAACAATAAAATTACATTTGTGTTAAGTTGTCAGTTGTCAGTATGCAACTACCGGGGCTAGACTCCAAGACTGTGTACTAGGAGGAACTAACACCAAGGTTTTATTGTTTTCTATTCAGTTAGACAGATTTAATTGGCAATCAGAAACACCCACTCAATATCAGGGTGGGATAGGATATTGATTGGATGTTTCTGATTGGCTATTCCAACCAGGAAACTGGGCTTTAATTACAGTGTACTCACTCATTTGGTACAGTGGAATAACTGGTGTAAATGTAAGTACAACTGTATCTACATACCAAAGGAGCCTTGGTAAAAGCCCCATTAAAATAAAGTAGTGCCCTTTTTTGGTTGCAAAATCAAGAGTTGTAAGTGCTTCGGACCTGTTGAACCATGCTGTGTCCATACACAGTAAATACTACAATGTCGACTTAACATCTTATAGATTGTATTTGGCCCCAGAGTACTATCTCTTGATTTATGTAATGCTGTACTTTATTTTAGGGGACGGGAAGTGAGTGGGAGAGAGAAAAGTGGGGAGGATCTGCAAATGACCCAGGCCGGAATCGAACCTGGGTCGCCGGCGTAGTAACCCAGTGCCATACCGTTAGGCCACGGCAGGGCCACGTAATTCTGTACTCTATTACACAGTACTCTGTACCAGTCATTGCTTCACTAACTTGGTGAGAGCTAGATAATCAATCCCAGAGGTCCTAGAGCCTTAAATCTGGTGGGTTATCTCCTGCGCGTCACGGCATCTAAGACCCCGAGAGCTACAACAACAAATCTAGCCAACTCCAAGAGACAGGAAGGGGAAGTCAGGGAAGACTCGTGGCCAGGTCAACCCATAACAGTGTCCATCACATCTCTGTGATCTCAGGAGGCCTCGACTGGGGCATGCAGAGCTGAGGGCCCCCCCCTTCTCCTTATCTGAGACGTGGACAACAGCAAAGCCATTAGAACGGTTAAGTGAACTGCTGCGATTCGCTCGGCCCAGCTCGTTTTGTCACCAGCGGCACTGCTACTTCAATCAGACCGTTATCTCTCTCTCTCTCCGTCTCTTTCTCCCCCTCTCTCTCTCTCTCTCTTTCTCACTCTCACTCTCTCTCTGGACCGTGTGAACGGCCGTGCTGACCGAGTCCTGCAATTCATTAGAAGTTCAAATGAGACTTTTATGTGTCTCTTTCCCACCGCCATCACACACCCGGTCCGGCAGCCGGCACTGTCAAAGCCATCCAGTGTGTGTGTGTGTGTGTGTGTGTGTGTGTGTGTGTGTGTGTGTGTGTGTGTGTGTGTGTGTGTGTGTGTGTGTGTGTGTGTGTGTGTGTGTGTGTGTGTGTGTGTGTGTGTTTGATGGGGGTTGATGTGATGGAAGTTCAAGATGAGTGTGTAGGAGAGGGACGTGGGCTCACACACTACTGGACCGGATCACATGTAGGACACACACACACACACACACACACCACTCACACCACACACACACACACACACACACACACACACACACACACACACACACACACACACACACACACACACACACACACACACACACACACACACACACACACACAAAGAAATCCACCCACAACCAGTCTTTAAGTACCTCTGCCAGGTTCCATCAGAAAACTTTTCCTATCATTCAGAGCTGTCTAAATTGCAATACTGGGCACTCAACACAGCGACACACTAGACATAAAACTTTGCATGAACAGTCAAATTTGTTTAATTGCATCAAAGTCGCGCTAAGAAAGGATATTTCCAGTCACGTTTCTCAAATAGAGAACATATGAAGAAAAACAGAGCACGCTGCGCACTTTATTAAGTTTGGGTTGGAACAGGGCTCTTGATTTAATATCCTTCTCTCTCTGCTCTGCTGCTGGCTTTATTGAAGACAGGGCTATTACACTCTCTAGTAAGTGGCAAAGTGCTAAACTTTCATAACAGTAGACCACCCTGTCTCCAATCTGAGATATATGAAGGGTGTTTTTAAGTTTGTTGGGGGGGGGTTGTTGTTCCTCGCCCTTCTTTCTGTTCTCATGACACTGAGGTGAAGGATTACAATACTATAAACTAGACTGCCTGTGCAGTCGCCTTCGACTGCTTAAGGTATATCCCCGAAACGCGACGCTTCCAGTCCCCAATCATTCCTACCACTCCTGTCCACCTTTTCATGAACGTTTATGATAAATACAAAATATAAAATAAATATATTTAATATCTATACATAGATCAATGACGTGCATAGGCTTAAAACCAAATGACTATTGTGAAAATGAAGGAAATAATGGGGCAAATGGTAACACTGTTTTAATGGTTCAATATTACAGTGGATATACCACATTAGGTACAGTGTAATAACCAGTGTAACAATATTTAATACCACGTCATACCAGTGTGACACCATGTACCAATTTTGTACTTATATCATGTAGGCTATTTGTGTGTAAGTGGTATTACATGGTATTGCATATTTGTACACTGGTATTACACTAGTATTACATGGTATTACATATTGTTACACTGGTTATTACACTGTACCTGGTATTGCCTATTTTTACACTGGTATTACACTAGTATTACATGGTATTAAATATTGTTACACTGGTTATTACACTGTAGGCCTACCTGATATGGTAGATTCACTGAAATGGTGAACCATTAAATTAAGGAGTTACCGGGCAAATCAATCAAATCGGCCATCTTGAATTCGGCCATCTTGAAAGTGTTAACCTCCAAACTCTAATCAGTTCATGAACCCACCCTAGAGCATTCACACACCAAATCTGGGACAAATCCATCCACCCGGTCAGAAGTAATGGGCCAAACAAAAATTCGGCCATCTTGAATTCGGCCATCTTGAAATTGTTGACCTCCAAACTCGAATCAGTTCATGAACCTACCCTAGAACATTCACACACCAAATCTGGGACAAATCCATCCACCCGGTCAGAAGTTATGGACCAAACATAAAAATTCGGCCATCTTGAATTCGGCCATCTTGAAAGTGTTAACCTCCAAACTCTAATCAGTTCATGAACCCACCCTAGAGCATTCACACACCAAATCTGGGACAAATCCATCCACCCGGTCAGAAGTAATGGGCCAAACAAAAATTCGGCCATCTTGAATTCGGCCATCTTGAAATTGTTGACCTCCAAACTCGAATCAGTTCATGAACCCACCCTAGAGCATTCACACACCAAATCTGGGACAAATCCATCCACCCGGTCAGAAGTAATGGGCCAAACAAAAAATTCGGCTATCTTGAATTCGGCCATCTTGAAATTGTTGACCTCCAAACTCGAATCAGTTCATGAACCTACCCTACAACATTCACACACCAAATCTGGGACAAATCCATCCACCCGGTCAGAAGTTATGGACCAAACATAAAAATTCGGCCATCTTGAATTCGGCCATCTTGAAAGTGTTAACCTCCAAACTCTAATCAGTTCATGAACCCACCCTAGAGCATTCACACACCAAATCTGGGACAAATCCATCCACCCGGTCAGAAGTAATGGGCCAAACAAAAATTCGGCCATCTTGAATTCGGCCATCTTGAAATTGTTGACCTCCAAACTCGAATCAGTTCATGAACCTGCCCTAGAGCATTCACACACCAAATCTGGGACAAATCCAAACATCCGTTCAAAAGCTATCGCGTTAACACGAAAGACCTTACGCGGCGGCGGCGGCGGACGCGGCGGCGGCGGACGCGGCGGCGGTGGTGCACGCAAAACCATTACATCCCCGACGCTCCGCGTTTCGGGGATATAATAAGACCCTGTTAACGTGTATATACATATTTTTGTAAACATATACTTTTTAATCTGCTGTAGCCCTTTCAATTACATGCAGAGTTTCAGCTCCCCTGAAGAAGAAGACCTCCCCTCCCTCTTGCCAAATAAAAGAAACATGCATTCTATTGCAAATGAAAGACATGTTCATCATTGTTCACATTTCTTGTGCAGTGTTTTTCTTTGTTTCCTAAGTCACTTTGGATAACAGCGCCTGCTGAATGTTATGTAATGTAAAATGTTAGGTGAGCTGGTAAAAAAGACAGACAGCCATTGTTGTATTGTTGGCCTACCGGACGGCAAGGTGACAGTGCTGTAGAATGTCTGAATTAGGTTCCTACATTGCATCATCCCAACTAGTCAATTTCTGACAACCTTTGACCAGACAGCAATTTTTGATGTCTAAGGCTAGCCCTTGGCCTCAAAAGTGACATGCGCATCAAATGTGCCCCCTAGTGGCAGCATGACTTCACTGACGGTTACGATTAGGGAAAGGTCCGAGTTGAGGTGACATTATCAAAATGCGACGTGGCTGGTATGCCTTCGACGTCAAAAATTGCCACCTGGTCAACAGTAGTCAGAAATGGAGAATTGAGAAGTTGGGGAGAGACTGTGTTTGAATTTGCATTTTTCGCAATTTTCTCAAACAATTTCCACTTTGAAGCAAAGCAGGAAACATGAGATTTATACAAGTTTATATCTATGCCACCAGATGCTACCTGTCCATGCATTGAATCGAATGTGTCCAACAATGTCAAAAAAGGTCCAACGGTCCAAACATCAAAACTAAGAAAATTCAGAGCACACCACAGAGCGAACCTGATAACACACTGGGCGAAACGTGCCGTTCACTCCCAGAAAAATAAACTAAGAAAAAATAACAGTAAGCAGTGTGCAGTGTCTTCTGAATTTTCTTCGTTGCTCAACTTTTCCTGCACATGTGTTACTGAAGGCTTGTGCACAGGACTCTCTCTGAACTCTGATCAAAACCAAGCTGTTTGATTGAGGCTGTAAGGGTAAGTGTTGAATGAATAGAATAGTTCAGAATAGGGGCAATAAAAGGCCTCTTACCGGTACTGGCAGGGATGGGTGTTGCAGTGGCGAATCTGAGGCGCAGGTCGATTCTCGGGGTGGCAGTGGCTGTCATTCACCAGTGTCATGGTCTTATTCACAAGCTTCATGCAGGCCACAACCGTCCTCCTCTCTCCTGAAGACACAAAAACATAACCATGAACTCAGAGACACAAACACACAGCACACAGCACACACACACACGCACACACGCACGCACACACACACACACGCACGCACGCACGCACGCACGCACGCACGCACGCACGCACGCACACACACACACACACACGTACACACACACACACACAAACACACACACGCATGGACTCGATAATTCAATTACAGTATTGAAACCACAAGCATAAACACGCTACACAATAATTGTGTCATACATTTTATATCTGAACATTTAGCCAACTCAAGTAGGTCACATGAGGTTGTCTATTTAAAATTGTTGTATGACATAATGTGGTAATGGAAAAGTTTGCTCTGACTTAGGCAAAGAAACACACATTTTGAAACAAAGGCTCTCGCTAGCCTCTTTTCTGATCAGTGCAACAACACCCATCTAATTGAGAGGCAATTACAGAATATAAAACACAGTTAATTAGAACTAATGGCCTTAATGGCAAAAAAACGAGCCGCGTTATTTTTAGTGCTTGACTCCGGTCCGCTGGCCTGTGACCAAATCATGACTGGGGTAGGCAGTGACCCTTGCTCACAATGGGGAAACTTGCTCCCATAAGGGGGCCTTGCCGAAGTGTTTGTAGCCCCCTCTGAAACCAATAGGCAGAGGGCCAAATGCTGGGATTAGCTCATTAATTCTCTGTTGTGGCAAATGTGCCAAGCCAAACCGGGCAGCCAAAAAAAATCTTGTCCCCACGTTGCGCAGCCACCTGGGACCGAGCAACTTTGCTTCAAAGGGTGACTTTTTAATCCTTTTTTGAGAACAATTACAGTACACGCATTACTGTCAGTATTTTTTATTCTTTCTTTCTTTCTTTCTTTCTTTCTTTCTTTCTTTCTTTCTTTCTTTCTTCTCTACCCCCTCATCCCGTTGTCCAGAAAAATAACTATGTACCTACAAGTGTCATCAGTGGTGTGCCACCTTTCACAACCTTATCCCTTGCTCCAGGAGCAAAACTATGTACAGTACCTATAAATGACAACAGTGGTGTGTTTTTTATGAAGTCGGTGTCAGTAAAAGCTGTGCAGGTTTGTAAGCCCAGCACCTGTTCGCAAAGGCAAGGCTTAAGCCTTTTATGACACTGACTGCCATGATAACAACAATGGAGAGAGAGAGAGAGAGAGAGAGAGAGAGAGAGAGAGAGAGAGAGAGAGAGAGAGAGAGTACAAAGGACCCAGTCTCCGCTCTGCTCTGCTAGCCATCAGAAAGCGCCCCTGCCTCTGCTGGCCTCCACTGAGTAGGCTGCAGGACTGTGCTGTCACTGTGCTCGCCCTTATTCAACAAGGAATCTCCTTTTGTGCTGTTAGTTTAGTCTACGTCTGACAAAAAGAACAATGATTTACGGTAACCATGGCAACTCCGTCGATGGAATTTTTTCCATCTCTGCAAAGTTTCTGTTGGCCCAACGCTTTTTCAAAGGCGTCAGCACGAACATTTCTAAACAACTGGAGAGCCACACATTGAAAAAAAGGCCTAAGCAAGAACATTCATTTTAAGGCATTACAAGAATAAGTAATAAGATAAACGCTAATTTTTAGCCTTCAATGGAGATCAGTGATGTGCCCTTGCAGTTTACATTACAATTACAGAGCCAACCCCACTGACTCCAGAAGCCCTATCCCCTATCCTTTGAGAGTCAATTTATCACACATATTATTTCACATTTCTGTTGCCAATTAGTTGCCTCCCAACAGCCCATAAATAACACAGTGCCTGTGTAGTCCTCAAAAGATGTTTTGAGAAGATGTCATGGGATGGGCTGGGGCAGCGGGGGCAGGCTCTGGCTGGGGGAAATTGCTTTTAAAGATTTTAGGCGGCGACCCAATGACTGATTAATACGGCGCTTTAAAAACATCAACATTGAAATGGAGGTTTGATAAATAAACGACTCTAAAATTTGTCTGACACCTCATACTGAGATCAAAGCAGCCCTGCTGACTTGCTATTTCAATGGGGTGGGAGAGGATGCATTTGCGTCAGTACATATGAGGGGACGGGGGGTAGGCCAGGGGGAAGGCAGTGGAGCATGGGGTGTACTGTAGGGGGGTTGAACTGGGGTGTGGTAGTGGTAAAGTAAGCAGACCATGTAAGCAGATTATGTATACTATATTATACTTTCAAGTTTTCAAATAAACTTGATTATTCCCGTTTGTGTTCACAGAAAAGACAATTTGCAAAGGAATACAATGTATTATCATTATATGATTAATTTCTCCTCAGAACGAAATGCCATCTCACAGCAATAACAACGTGACACACACCCAATTATTGTACACGCGTCTTTCTGCCACAACCACCCTGGGATGGGGATGAAGTTGAGAAATCCAGTATGGCTTGCTCTCCACTCTCCCCGTCTGCATCTGTGGGCCCTGTGGGCTCTGTTTGAGTTGGCACATCTGGCACCCGAACCAATGTCACTGCACAGGAGGCCACTGCTGCAGTACAATGCTCCACAATACTGCCATGACACAGAAATTCGCAAAGTGGGCCAAGGGTGTAAATAGTGGGTAAAATGGGGGGTAGTGCTGATAACATAAGGAGACTGGATGTACACTATGAATAATTATGGATGAATACCTTAGACTAAGGCTCTTTTCTACTGTGGGTTTTCTGGTAGGCTTAAAGCTCAACAGAGCGCGACTCGTCTGCCACTTTTTGCTTATCGATTGAGTCGCTGTGTGGTGCTTATTCGAAAAGCAAAAAGTGGCGGCCGAGTCGCACTGTGTCGAGCTGTAGGCCAACCAGAAAACTGGCAGTGGAAAAGAGGCATAAGTAAATAAACAATGAGTCTAGGAATGATGTTGGTGCATTGTAGAACGTCAAATGTTTTTAAGAAAAAAATGCACATGCTTTTCAAAGACTTGGGCGGCCATGTCCATGCTCCCATGGCTGCCTGTCTCCCCAGCTGCATCTTTTGGGCAGTGTTGCCAGATGTGTCTGATCAAATCCCACCCAAAAGGTTCTCAAAAACCGCCAAAATGTGCTAAATTCCGCCCAATTTCAACAAATTGCATTGAGTTCTATGGGCGCAAAACTGCAGAAAAAAACCGCCAAATGGTCCATTTTTCCCATTTTTACCCGCAGACGGCCATCCAAAGTAGCCCAATTGGGCGGGTAACCACCCAATCTGGCAACACTGTCTGCGGGCCGTGCTTCAGCTCTGCTCTGCTTGAGTCGGCACATCTGCCACTCGAGCCATTCGCTGCACAGAAGGCCACTGTCACAGTAGGGTACAACGCACACTCCGCATTGCATACCACGGCACGGCACCGCGGGACACATGTGTGGCACATTTCAGATTGCACTGGCACTGACTGACCACATCAAAAATGGCTGAGTCAGCTGGAGGAGGGAGAGAGGAAGTGGGACCAGGGGCGCGCCATGTGTTCCGATTCGCTACGCGCGGCACGTTCAGAAGTGTTTCGCATCCCTGTGGCTGTGCCACTTTCCCTCTGAGGAATGGGGCCTGTCTCCCTCTAGTTGGCTACATACAGAGAAGGTCATGCAGCGATGCCTTCAGAGACTGGAAGGCACATCCCCATGTCTCTCTCTCTCTCTCTGCAAATGTGTGTGTGTGTGTGTGTGTGTGTGTGTGTGTGTGTGTGTGTGTGTGTGTGTGTGTGTGTGTGTGTGTGTGTGTGTGTGTGTGTGTGTGTGAGTGTGTATGTGTGTGTGTGTGTGTCCGTGCGTGCCTGCGTGTGTGTGTTCATGTATGCGTGTATACTTGTGTGTGTGTCCCTGTCAAAGTGATGGTATTAACATTAGTGAGGGGGCTCATTCTGTTTGAGGGGTGAGGAGGGGGGTGAAGGCTTGGTGCTTCACTGCCTTTTATCAAAAGGACAAATGCTTTATTCCCTCTCAAACGTTCACAAGACACGCATATAAATTTAATACAAAATTCTTAACTGTCTGGAAGGCTCAAGTAGAAGCAGCTGTCAACTGGCAAAAAGCGTACAAGCGTACAAGTCACACCCACTGAAAGCCGACGAACAAAAGGCTCTCACACTGCCAGTGTTCAGTCCAAAGTTATCAAATCCAATATCAAATCAGCGACGTCTTGTTTCAATTACAGGCAGTGGAAATTTAATGAGAACAACTGGTGTGAGAATTCAACGTTTCAGATCTGCAAGAAATCATCCGTTGAATAACGCATAAACAAATACTGAAGTTTTGTGATACTGGGGGACCACAAGAGTAGTCAGTGAAAAAATAACAATAAAAAACGAACAAAATCCAAACACTTCAGAACAGCAGTAGCCTCTTCCACGTACTTTTTCAAAGTCTTTCATTGGAATCAGGACTTTTGAGATAGCAGGGAAACAACTTCATTAATAGTTTGGCAAGTATATGTTTGAGGAAAAAGAAGAGTCAGGATTTTCAGGTCTCCTTTCCCTCAACATTTTCCCACACTCGGATGACTTCATAAATAATCAGAGAATATCGAGACTTAAGAAGTCAATTTGGACCCTATAAAAAACCTCCAAGTCAAGCCAAATTACTTCTCTGTTGTAGAGCATTACTGTAAAAACTCATTGAATATGAGACTTACATTTGACATTGACATAATATTAACTTCAGCTGGCACTCTTATCCAAATAAATAACTGCACTTATTATGTGGGTACTGCTTTGATTTGCTGCGCTGAGAGGATGAGGACAGAGGTGGGAGGTGAGACGGCAGAGAAGCAAGGCCAGAGATAGCAGTTTGATGTATCCCTATGAAAATGAATGGAGTGCAATGGGAAAGTCACTGATCAGCAATTAATCAAGAGAGCACTTCCCTCACCATTTCTAATCCCCTCTGTCAATTGTCGATAGTAGATGGGAAAAAAAAACAATCCCTCCTTACGTACCATCTGCACCTCTTGTTCGGAGCATTTCCAGTGCACTTTGTGTCTGCTCGTGATGTTGGCTATGATTACATGTATGTCCTCGATTGTAAGTCGCTTTGATTAAAAAGCGTCTGCCAAATGCAACGTAATGTAATGTAATGTAGATGCCTAAGCATGGTTGAATCTTGCAGACATATTGCAAATCTGATGTAGCCACTGACCTCCACCACACTGGACGTTACATCCTTCCCAGCTGCTGTGTGTCCAGAGGTAGAGATGCTCTGGCTGGCGCTGAACCTCGCTGCTGTTCTCCTGGGTCTGGTTCAGAGACACTGTGTACTCGTAGTGGATACCGTACGTCTGGTCGTGAAACAACAGTACCTGAAGGGTTTGTGGGACATACAATTTTACTTAAATTATTAATTTGAAACAACACAACACTAAGCAGAATTTTCAACAAATACTGTACCTTTCAGGAGTCATTTCAGTGCCTAACAGAGTGAAATGTGAATGAATATGAAGGCAGTTTCCAGGGGATATACATACATCCCTTTAGTACGTTTGGAAATGCTCTCTGGAATTCAACGAATGACGTTCCGAAATCAGTTCAGTTCATCAACAGTTCAACAATAACAGAGTGAAATGCAAATGAACGTGTTGCACTTTGCAACCGTCCAGTCCATGGGTTATACCGGCACCTCCCCTAGATAAGTTTGGAGGAGCTCTCTGTCCATCTTGAATGAGGGACAATTCCACTTTCTGTAAGGTAACCAGAGGGTGGTTGACATTTTCTTGAGCTTCGCGAAAATAGCACTATTCTGTATAATGGTATGCTATGGTTAGAATGCTAAGAACATCCTAGTTCAACAGCCCCACAGGTAAAAAGTGGCTTAACGTGGCTTATGGGGGGAAAGCAGACCTACGCAACATCGCTCACGAAGAACTGATAGCAATTAGTGGCTGGCACTTAATGTGGAACTGTATTCCCCTTGGAAAAGCACCCTGTGTTTCCAGGTGCAAAGTGGAATCTATCTTTCTACTTTGAGTGTTTCATTATCCCATGGTAATCTCCAAGAACATCTGAAGCAATCCTCTCATACATTAGCTGGGCTTTGAATTAGGCAGCATCTCTCCCAGTCTCTGCATCTGTGTCTGCCCCCCACCTCTCTCTCTCTCTCTCTCTCACACACACACACACACACACACACACACACACACACACACACACACACACACACACACACACACACACACACACACACACACACACACACACACACACACACACACACACACACACACACACACACACACTGCGGTTCAGGGCGACTTATCTGTTTGACTCCTGAGATTTGAAACATCACAGACCGACCACAGAGGAAAGTCTTTTTCCACCGTTGTAGTTCAGCTCAGCTAGGTGTATTAGCGCAACAGAGCTCTCCACTCACACACCCAAGCATTCATTGGTTCATTCATTCTCATTCAAGGTCGAGTTTTAGCGTCACAGCTTTCCACCGAGGCCCGCCGGCTCTCCGGCAATTTGGCTAAATATTGTGCAGGGATGAAAACACTTGGGTTTGTTTGAAGTGGGGTGACTGAGGTCCAAAGGGCTTTTGCGTTTTTCTTCTTCTTCTTTCAAATCTGGGCAAGAACAGCAGGCTGCTTTTGATTTCTTTTTTTAATCCGAGTTAATTGTAAATCTCCTTGCCTCAAGGGTTTCTTCGCTGAACTGGGTTACTCCGTGAAGGATCTTGTGAGTCGGCAAGGTGGGTAAGAAGAGCATAGATTCTGATGTCTGATTTTGTTGCTGTGTTAGTTTGACCAGGTCCAGATACAGGGAGGATCTGTTTGTGTGTGTGTGTGTGTGTGTGTGTGTGTGTGTGTGTGTGTGTGTGTGTGTGTGTGTGTGTGTGTGTGTGTGTGTGTGTGTGTGTGTGTGTGTGTGTGTGTGTGTGTGTGTGTGTGTGTGCGCGTGTGTGTGTGTGTGTGTGCGTGTGTGTGTGTGCGCGCGCGCGCGCGTGTGTGTGTGTGTGTGTCCCCCAATGTAAGTGAAACAAGGTGCTAACCGTATCCTATTTCAGTTTGTTAACCCATTTCTTATGCACAGGTTTTAGTAAACTTTGGCGAAGCATGATGTCACGATGAAACCAAAGAAACAGATACATGCGTTTCATGAGCAACAGGAGAAATCTGTTCCAGATTTACCCCCTTGAAAATCCAAAAGTACCTCACTGACTACACGAGTCAGTATGGGACCAGCTCGAGGATTCTAAATCTAAGTCATTGCCCTGAAAATGATGGCGGAGGTTGTGATGTCTGAGAAAAAAATGTTTGAGCTGTTTACCCTGGAAGCCGACGCGGTCTGTCTGCGTTTCTGACGTCCAATCGGCAAGTGTGCTCTCTCATCTGTGCCCTGCATGTGTTTTCCAGTTGCAGATCCCCACCGAGCAACCACTCCACTCGACAACTGGGGTCAAAGGGTTCTCTTAAAAAAGATGAACTGCTCTCTCTCTCTCTCTCTCTCTCTCTCTCTCTCTCTCTAGGCCTCACTGCCTCCCTCAGTCCCTCTCCATCTGACTTCAAAAAAATGTCTTGCATACATAAATACTTTTTTTTCCACTGGCCACATGAGTGTAAATGTAATGTACACAGGCGGAAATCCTCCCAACAACATTAGAAGGAAAATAAACGTGGAGAAGGTAGAGAGCGTAGAGGAATGGAGTGGAGAGAGTGGAGGTTGGAATGAAGGGCCTACGGTACCTCTCTGCTCAAGCATGCTGCTGCCTTCTCCCTCCACCTCCTCCACTTCCCTCGCCCCATGCCCAGCCACCACCCAGGGCTGCAATAACGCAAAGGCTAGATATGGCTGCAGCCTAGGGGCCCCCACCTGCCAGGGTGCCCCTAATAGGCCAAAAGTGGAAAGAAATTCCAAATTGTGACAGGATGCAATATTGAATAATCATGTGTCAAGTTGAGTGCAGTTGGTAGACATGTAAATCCTTAATTCTTAGCTGGTAATTATGACACTGTCAACGTAAATTTGTCACGGAATTTGTTTTCCAGGGGGCCCACAGCAACCTGTAGCCTAGGGGCCCCAGACCGTCTTAATCCGGTCCTGCAAGCCCCCATCACCTTCACCCATACCCTCCACCCATCTCCTTCCATACTCACCAACCCACCCCCCCCTTCTCCACTCCAACCTTCTCTTCCACTCGCCCCCTTGGCCCTTCACTAATGGCTTTACCATGAGGTGCAGAGGTGTCTTAGTGGGTCCCTTCGCCGACATCTTTTCCCACAGTCCCCGTCGCACGTAGCGCACCGTCGTGCCGGCCAGCTCGAACTCGCCCGGCAGCTCGATCTTCCAGTCGCTGTTGATGGATCGCTTGGTTGAGTCTTTCAGCGCTGTGGCGGCAGATGCATGGATGGACAGACAGAGAGAGAGAGAGAGAGAGAGAGAGAGAGAGGGAGAGAGGGGGGGGGGGGGCGACATAAAGATTACAGCTATGCTTCGGAATGACTTCATTGAAATTCAGGACCCCTCTACAGACAGATAACACAAGGGGTGCAGATCACTGGCTATATCAACAGAACATGGGGGTGGAGGTGCGTGGAGGAAGGATGGAAAAAACTCTGTTAACATATGATCACAATTTGCTGGGCCTGTGATGTAACTAAAACACCCACATAAAAAACATCCATATACACTCCATATGTCTCCCCTGACCAGAAGAACAGCAATGGAGGGATTTATCCGTACACACACACACACACACACACACACACACACACACACACACACACACACACACACACACACACACACACACACACACACACACACACACACACACACACTGCACATACAAGCATACATACAGTACA
>NC_085878.1:24709944-24712444 GCF_034702125.1 Engraulis encrasicolus
AGAAGAGAAGTGAGATTCGAGTTGAATTGAGTAGAACAGAATAAGGTAGAGTAAAACATAGTAGTTGACTAGAGATGCTTCATTCATCCAGACGGTAGGATGCATGTTGACACTAGAGCACTCCATGTCCCAGCGCCATGTACCAGCCGCAACCCAAGAGTAGCATTAGGGCCTAGTGACAAGAAAACACCATTATAAATCTACTCCCAGACATTCCTCTGCTCCCATTTCCTCGGCACCCAAACAAATTGATCGGCTGATGGAATCTCAGGACTCAGTCTCTCAGCGACAGAGGTATGCTAGGAGCGACGGTCCAAAAAACAAGGACACGAAAGAACAACAACAAACACATTCCCTGGCTGAGATTGCCCCATGTGCGTTCCCTTGCACGCTTAGGCCATGTAGCAACAGCGGTAAGAGCTCTGGCTGTCGCTAATGGAGACACAGGGCCGACCCAGGCATCAAATGTCTCTTTTCCACTGCCGTTTTTTCTGGTAGGCCTACAGCTCGAGACAGCGCGACTCTGCGCCACTTTTTGCTTTACAATTGAGCTGTGTCGTGCCTATTCGAAAAGCAAAAAGTGGTGGCCGAGTCATGCTTTGTCGAGCTGTAGGCCTTTCAGAAACCAGGCAGTGAAAAAGAGGCAAAAGTGGCCTTGGTCCTGGCCTAGGTAGACTGACTGAGGGGGCTCTCAGCAGAGGTGTCAATCTCATAAGGTTCATAAGGAAACCCTCCACAACATTATGGCAAAAGGCCCTTGCGTTGGTATTGAAAGTGAAAGTGAAAGCCCACATACGAAACTCCAACTCCTGTTGTCATTGTGACACAGCACTCCACAGCACACAAGTGCACACAACGAAATTGCATTTACGTATGCCTCACCCATGCAAGGGGGCAACCCCCACTGGCGCCCCAAGCAACGCGTCTGATGAAGGGTGCACGCCTGAAATAGCCTGACACATCAACACATCCTTCCTGGCACATTGTAATGAGATCCGAACCTAAATATATTCCACAGCCCAAGAAGTAAACCTAGTCACATCTGACACATCTGTTAATCCATCATCACTGTGTGAATGGGCCCAGGGTTTACATAATTGGCATGCACCGAACGCCAGCTACTTACTGCAGGCTGTCTGTGTGTGTGTGTATGCCCTCTATGTACTGACTCCCCACAGCCCTCAAATAACAACTCAGTTCCTACCGCTTGGCAATAATCCAAAGCAGCCCCTTTCCAGTGAAACGACAATAAACCCAACTTCACCCCAGACGCACAACTTGCAACAGGAGAGCAAGAGGCACAGCAGCACGCAGAGGAGAAAGACCCATACTGACAGGCAAGGCCAAGGTCGAGTCAAGGACGCGGGGCCTCGGCACGGAATCTCAGATGCAAATGGACCGACAGTAATGGCGGCAAGCGGCGTACTGCTACTGAGCTCTGGGGAGCTGACACCAGGGCAGCCAGAGCCCAGTGTTGCCAGATTGGGCAGTTACCCGCCCAATTGGGCTACTTGGGATGGCCGTCTGCGGGTAAAAACGGGAAAAATTGGCCATTTGGCGTTTTTTTTCTGCCATTTCCAGCCCTTTGCTAAAATTGGGCGGAATTTAGCGCATTTTGGCGGTTTTTGAGAACCTTTTGTGCGGGATTTGATCAGACACATCTGGCAACACTGCCAGAGCCACCATGGGTCCTATACGGCGATGACAGAGGAGGCGGCGGCAGTAACAGCAGTAACAGAGGCAGCGTGAGGGGATGGGATGGGATGGGATGGGGGGGAGCAGAGGAGAAACAGAGCCCCATGCTGTAAAGCTCTTCCTGAACCCCTTTGTGGAACCTCAACCACCTCCGTAAAAAAAGAAGAAAGGAAAAAAAGGCAGCGACCTGACTCGGGAGGAAGGCAGCAGCAGCCGCACCTCTGGGGAAGCGGGGGCCTCAAAGTAGCACATGTCAGAAACGGGGGCACTGAGCCGCCTAACTCGCTAGCAAGCCTGTCTCGCTGGCTAGGGAGAAGGGGGTGTCAAAATGGCAGGCTAAGCAGCCAGCCAGCTTGGCTCAAAGGCTGCCGTCTGTGGTGCACAGTACTGCTGAGTTCAATTGCGAAACGTTCATTCACCACTGTACTTGCTACATAGAGCACAATGTAGGACAGCAGCCAATGTTAATAACACACTACTGTATGTAGTGCTCTTTGTGCAGGATGATGAGTGAACGTGTCGGAAACAGATTATGTATGGGGGGAAAAGGCTGACAGTATGTTTTACTTTTTTTTTTAAAAAGTAACACTCTTACATGCATTTGCATAATGAGTCCTGGCACAAGTATATGTTCTCCACATGTGAAAACGTCTAAACCTGTTGCGGGCAGAGGGAGAGGACATGGTGTACTGCACTGCTATGTGTCCCAGCTAGGACATGGTGTAGTGCAGGGGTCCCCAACCTTTATGGGTCCGAGGGCTCCTTAGGGCTACCCGAGGGATACTGAGGGCTACCTGAGGGCTAC
>NC_085878.1:24717444-24724944 GCF_034702125.1 Engraulis encrasicolus
GGTGCAAAAAAAGGAAAAAAGCCCCACCGGTGGGTCAAGCGTGAACATACACCTTGTTAATATTTAGTGGCACCACTTTTAAACTGTGTCAACTTGAATAAAATGCTTCGGGTAGCTTGGCACAACACTCTGCAGGAACTTTCTTGGCACTTTGCTCTAAGCATATGCTTGTGCAACCAAATGAGGTTTGTGGGCCCCTCTTGCAACAAAAAAAACCCCTGCTTTTACAGTTCTGCTCAAACTTTTCTGTTGGAAGTCAGGCCAGGGATTTGTGATGGCCATTCCAAAAATGTTGACTTCGCTGCCCACAAGCTGTTTTGTGACTACGTTGGAGGTATGGCTGTATGGTTTGGGAGGATCACTGTGCAGTTCAAAATATCTTTTTTGCTTTAGATTTTATTTAGACACCTTGCTTTAAAAATAGTTGCATAATGCTTTTCACTTTTTTCCATAATGCCATCACTTGTAAGAAGTACACCAATGTCGGCCTGCCGCGGCCTAACGGTAGGGCATTGGGTTACTATGCCGTCGACCTGGGTTCGATTCCGGCCCGGGTCATTTGCCGATCCTTCCCTGTATCTCTCTCGCCCGACTCATTTCCTGTCTGTCGTCCACTGTCCTGTCAAAAATAAAGGCATAAAAAAGCCCTAAAAATATATATGAAGTATATAAAGTACACCAGTGTTCCAAAGGAAAATAAGTCTACGGCATGCTGCTGCAAACCCCATGTTGTATAGAAGGGCAGGTCCTCTTTGGTTCAGTAATTATTTTTGTAATATTGATCTCTGTCTCGCCTGAATAAAAAAAACAAACATGATTGTGAACTTTGTGGCCAGACACATCAGCAACCTTTAATGTTGCTTTTAAATGTCAGTTTTGGAATAGCAACTTCCCCTGTGGAGAATTGCTGTTCAGTCTCTGATGATACACCACCTGGGGATGCATTTAGTCTAATAGGAGAACTCAGGCCAATCTCAACATGAAGTGTGGTTATGTGTTTGCTTAAATATTATTTGAAATGTCTAAACATACTCCACACAGTACCATTTCACAGGTTATTCAATATTAGCAGACACCTTACAACACAGCATTGATTTTTAGGATTAAAATTGGAGGCTATTCATACATTTCAAACAATATGCAAACAAACATATGCCCCCATTAGCTGGCTAGGATCTTGGAAAGGGCTGAATGATAAATTATGACACATCATCAGGTACTGACAAGTCAATGGTAGAATAATGTTGAAATTGGCCAGAATTCTCCTGTAAGCACTGTGCTGTGGAAGTAGATCCTTTGGTTGTCCTTGGCCATAGATGACCCCCTTGACAACAAAAGGCTGCTAGCTAGAACATATAGTATTATATGTCTGGGCCAATGCTACGACTGAGTGATTTAGGATGTTTACATCTGTGTAATGTTGTTTGTGCAGATAAATGTACAAACTTTCAAACAATTTAGGTATTTCTCCCATTGGGAAATAACACTCGTGAAAGATTTTCATCCATTATTGTTCTGGCATCTGAAGCTTCAAATTATTTTTCTGTGGTGACAAGTGAACTGACAAGTCTGTCCAAAGAATAGCTCTACTACAATACAGCTATGGAGTCAAGTCAACCCCAAATGACTCCAGGGAAATGACATCAGTGCTTTTGGGGGTTTTCAAATCTGTTTAAAGAGACAGTAAACTTGGTGCAATGTACTGAACTGTAAATGTTTTCGCCCCGCTGGAATTTTGATATTGTTAATTAAGAAGTGAAATAAATCTGTCTCTGATCAACTGTGGGAAAGCAAATGTTTTGCTGGAATCAGTACATATTCAAAACCAACTTGCCAAAAGACAATTCATGGAAACCTCAAACTTTGTGACTTCTTTCAGTTTTAATGTCTTAATTAGAGCAATCTTTCACTTGTACGTGATTTTCTACCATCAAACTCTAGCTGATTATTTTTCTCGCTTTCCTCACACTGGCCCCAAGCCCTTACACTCTGTGCAATGCCATCTTTAAACTCACTGACATCGGTGGGCAACTAGAAGAGCTGTTACTTTTATATTGGCACCAAAGGAGCATTTAAAATACTTCTTAACACTCACTTCTCCCCGAAACTACAACAACCACCACAACATTATCCCCCCAAAGCCGACACATCTTGTATCAGCAATCACCGTGACCTCCACAAGCATGTCATTTGGAGTAGGTACAAATAAACCCAGCAAACCCTCCCCTCCCTGGCCACAATCGCAAGTCATTTAGCGATTTAACAGTTTTATTACACAACCGACAGGATCGCTACATCTTGTAAAAAAGGATATGTTTAAACAAAAAGAGCTTTCTCTCACTCTGCAATGTGGTGCTGTATGTGAACTAGGTAATGACTTTTTCCACCTCATGTGTAAAGGCAATGGAGTGTCCATACATTGTGTTGTGTCAATGGAGCCATTTTGTGCGGTTCCCTTTTGCATGGTGTAAAAGGTCACAGACATTACGACCAGACCAGGACGCCTGCTGCAGTAACCCAATCCTGTAACTTAGACCTTTTCTTTAACAGTCTTTTACAATGAGCCATGGTGCTTGTGTGGCATTTCAAATCTTATCACTAGCAAGCTACTCTACTCAAATGAGAAGCACTGGCAAAGCTGTGAAAAAAAAGCACAGAAAAAACACTTCCAAAGACTTCTAACGGGCCCCTTCATCAAGTCAGACTGTCGGAAAGCCAGCTGTCTTATTTATGTGATGTATCGGGAGTCTTCCGAAGCAGGAGGTCTCCTTGTAAAAAATTCCTTCGTCTTTCTAAAACGGGAGCAGCAAGGTTAAGCAACCGCCTGCTTTCCACTGACACACAAACTGAACGAGTCTGAGGAGGATGCCTAACACACACACTGACACACACGCACGCACGTACGCACGCACGCACGCACGCACGCACGCACGCGCAACGCACGCACACACACATACACACACACACACACACACACACACACACACACACACACACACACATACACACACATAGGGCCGCTGAGAGCTTTCGCTGGGCCCAAGACAAAGTAATCTGAAAGGGCCCTCTATCCAATATATGCAGTGTAATGGCGACCCAATTCTGGGCCCATTATCCTGGTAGAACAATACCCATTTGTCCCCCCCTGTCAAAGGGCCTGCACACACGCAGGCACACACTAACACGCTCACTCGCACACAAGATTGCACACAGACATGAACACGCACACGCACACGCACGCGCACAAAAAAACACACACACATACACACAAACACACACATACACACACACACACCGACAGACACACACACACACACACACACACACACACACAGACAGACATACACACACACACACACACACACACACACATACACACACACACACACACACACACACACACACACACAAAAAGGGAGAAAAAAAACTGGCACAGCCCTAGAGCACAATGACGCTTGGACACAAAAGGCAGAACATTTAAGATCCTCAGATCAGAGGGACTCCTGGGATCAGCTCCTGGGTTTCCACATTAAATGTGTGTGGCGGTGGCAAACAGCGAAAAGAGAAAAGATTATCACACACAGCCATTGTGAAGGGCTTGATCATGTAGAAGGTCATTGAGTTCTTTGGGGCCTGCGATTGCAAGGTCCCAGAAACTGTTCAGAAAAGACATTTGAACAGCACACAGACACACACACACACACACACACACACACACATTTACAAGCAGATATACGCAGACACGCACGCATGCATGTGCACAAACACGCACGCACGCATGCACACACACACACGCGCGCACACGCGCACACGCACACACACACACACACACACACACACACACACACACACACACACACACACACACACACACACACACACACACACACACACACACTCAGTTAATATCAACAGTAAAAAGATATGGCAGCTAAATACAGCTTGTTTGTAAAAAAAAATGCTAACAATGGCCAACAGTGAGTGAGGGAAGAACACAACAGCAGTGTGTGGTTTGGTTTGGCTTTATTGGGCCTTTGTGCCCTTAGAGTCTTTCTAATGGGCTGCTTGGGAATCCTCGCTTCTAACAGACTATCAAAGGCACACACAAGCACACACACACACGCACACACACACACATACACAGACATACACATACATGCACACACACACACACACACACGCACGCACGCACGCACGCACGCGCGCACGCACACGCACGCACACACACACACACACACACACACACACACACACACACACAGACATACACATACATGCACACACACACACATAGACAGACATACAGTACACATACATGCACACACACACACACACACACACGCGCGTACACACACACACACACAAACACAGACATACACACGCATACACATGCATACACGCGCATACACAGGCACATACTAGAACAGAGATAAACAATAGAACTAACAGAAATACACACACACACATACGCATGCACACATATGAATGCAAGCACGCATGCACACACACATACAAACACACACTAGAACAGACACAAACAATAGAACAAACACACATGCATGGAAGCACGCAGGAGTGCACGCACACACACACACACACACACACACACACACACACACACACACACACACACACACACACACACACACACACACACACACACACACACACACACACACACACACACACACACACACACACACACACACAAGCCACAGAGGAAAATAAAAGATGACAAATGAATGCTCGACATCTACAAATCCTTTTTCATGCAGCAACAAATGTGTTTTTCATACAGGGTCACAGTGCCGTTTCTTCTGTCTAATATTCACATAAAGACAGCTGATTACTCTCTTGGACTGCCTCTGCTAGTGGGCAATATTACCATCAGATCCACGTCTTTGTTCAGTGTGTGTTACAAAAGGCTTGGTAGAAAGTCTGGGCAAGTCATACTGGTAGAATAATATAAGACAGCTATTTGGTGGTTATGACCTAATAGCTGGTGTTTGAAATGTTTCCCTGCTGCCCAACCCAAATGAAAATACAGAGGGTTTACGAACTGCAGTAAGCCAAAACAGACTTGCAAGATGTGAGGTTAGCTTTTTGCCTATTGGCCAGGGCCTACGTAGCCATGTCTTGTCTCCATTCTGTGTCGTCCTGAACTTAAGGATTAATTGGCTCCAAGGGATTTTTACAGGAGGTGCAGCTTGACACTCTTTTTCACTCGGGAGACTTTCACGAGAGGTCAGCCCAGGCCCTGCACTAGCCTGAGACCAAAATGCCATTTCACCATTTTTACTGTCCTGTCGCCGAGGGGCTAGGGCACCCTCTGATACCTCACCGCCCCCTTCCACTACCAGTCAGTCGACCCACCCTATGTCAGTGCCCCTCCCCCACCATAAAGCTCTGAACACTGGGTGCTGCCCCCCCCTCTAAACCCCTTGACCTTCCATTTCAGAAGCTTTCAGAGGCACCTGCCTGGTTACAACACCGTTGTCGTGAGGACTCAGCTTTGTGTAGTCGAGTTGCGGTATCACAGGCATTTACAATAGTCTCCAGCCTCGGAACAAATAGCAGATCACAGTGCCAAACGTTTACTGGCCCTTAAAGCAACACCAAGGATCATCTATATTATTTTAATGGAAGGCTGACAATGCCTGGGAACATCTCATTGAGGTCAAGAGCATTACATTACTGTACTAGCCAGGCCGCGCCCTTCTTGTGACGCAACACCTTCAGCGTTGCTTCTAGTCAGGCCAAGAGCAAGATATTGTTTCTGAGCTCCAGAAAAATCGGGAACTCCTCCAACTTTGCAGAGAAGCAAACAATCAGTAGCAAATCAAGGGAGGCGGGTCAACCATGCCGTTTGGAAAATGTTAATGGTTATCTCTCTTGGTCAGACCAAGTCTCGAAGAGATTTGAAAGTCGATGATAATCAGGCTATTACTGTACACTTAGCGAAGACTTCTTATTCAAAATGACTCACAGTTATTTAAGTACAGGGTATTGAGCAATTTGAGATTATGTGTCATGTTCAAGGACACTTCAGCCGAGGATGATATGGGATTCGAACCTGTAACTTTTTCAATTAAAAGACCGACTCCTTAACCACTAGGCCACTGCCTAAGAAGCTAGAAGAGAAACACTGTAGGCCTATATATATACAGCACCAAAACCACACAAGGGTGTGAATAACAAGTGACAAGGCATTCCAATGCGCTGCAGAGGCACATGTCCTTACACTTAATTCCCAGTGAGGAGGTGTCAGCTACGGTAAATGACATTTAACGTAATGTAATGTAGTTTCCAGTCTGAACGTTTAACACTAAGGTGAATTCCAAGCTGTTGCAGAGTGCAGTGCCATGGAGACACCCTCAAAAGAAGGCATGAAGTAGGGCGACAGGACAGAAACAGCATTCGTACTGGTTTGACAAGGCAAAGACGCTTGGTTACGTAATGAGAAGAGAGGAGAAACGGAAGAGAAATCCAGTGCTGTACTGTGTTTTAGTTCTCCACAAAAGGGACACTGTGCAGGAAATGGTCAAAAAAGGTACTGCAACTATGCTGCTCATTGAAACTGGGATGCCTATCGCCAAATTTGATCTTTACATGAAAGTTTACTAAGTAATAAACAAATAATTTCTAGTATGATCCAAGTAGACTCATTTTTGCAGCTAAAAATGGCTATTTTTGGAAATTCAAAATGGCGGACCATGGAGAGGATCCCCTTTTCATGTATGAAAAGTGATTTTTTTCCAGTCATAATGAATACTTAGAATTTGATGGTGGTGGTAAGTATTCATGAAAAAGGTAACGTTAGTGAATGGGCAGCATGAATTCTGGAAATAAACAACTAAAAATCTCACACAGTGTCCCTTTAACACATTGGCCATGTACAGGTGTGTATTGTATAGAACATAACAGAATAGAATAGAATAGAACCCAGTATAATACATCATATCATAGAATAGTATACGTAATAAAAAAATCATATCATATGGAATGGAATAGAATGCCTGTCATGGTCAACATACAGTACATATAAGTCGATATAACTACAATGACGTAAAACGCTTCTCACTCAAAATGTAAGGCCTAGAACAAAAAACACACTAGAGCCGAAAAGAGGTGAACTAAAATGCCATGTGATGAACACAAGAATGAATTGCAGTAGCATTTAGTGGTATGGCACAGCAGTTGCATAATAAGAAAAGGTATTGGATCCATTCGACTCACTGCACTCACCCATTCCCCTGGTGTGGTTGAAGTCGCCCTTGACAATCTTGCAGGACTTGCCGTCTCCGTTGCACACGCCACATCTGTCTTCCTTGGCCGAGGAGCCAATGATGCCATCGCAACCAATTTTCTGTAGAAGAGAGAGGGGGCATGAAGCACAGCTTTGTGTTATGTGGAGCAATGGGGGAGCAATTGTATACAACAGTACACACACTGGGATTACAAGTGCAAAAGAAACAATTCTCCAGATGTCAACTCAGCACT
>NC_085878.1:24729944-24732444 GCF_034702125.1 Engraulis encrasicolus
GTGTGTGTGTGTGTGCGCGCACGTGCGTGGGCATGAACTCTCACCACGGCAGCAGAGAGTCATGGCTCTTTTTGTATGGTCATCAATTACCTGCAGTGATCCTCACTCCATCATACATGCAGCACTGACACACATATCAGCGTCTATCGTTTTGCCCCGCAATAAGCAGTACAAGGGAAACACACTGCACTCTTCCTCATCAAACACTTTGAGAGCAACACCATTGATAGGGTGGTCTGTTAACCCTAATAATGGCCATTCCATCACAGTGACACACAGTGTCACCCTTTATCCTCTGCTCTGCTGTAAGAAAAGCACACTGCATTCTCTTCCTCATCAAGCATGCACTGCACTCTGACCTCATTGCCAGAGTTCGTTGGCATGGTTCTTGGTCAAGCCAAGTGACGGGTCACTCCAGCACAGTGACACAGGAGTCAGTCGTTTTGCACTCTGACCGTTACGCCTGGCCCAACAGTTAGTTGGTATGGGGGGGATCAAGCCTTCTGATGGTCCCTCTATCACAAGTGACACACGAGCAGTATGCCACTGTGAGGCAGTGACCCTCAACTAGAGTTGAGTCAATGACTAGAGTCACTTAAGTCCATCTTTCACACTACCATGAACCCAGTAGGGAGGACACTATGCATTGTGTCTCTCCCACCCCTCTACATTACCTTATGGCCCTTTTCCACTGCTGGTTTTCTGGTAGGCCTACAGCTCAGACTCGGCCAACACTTTTGCTTTTCGAATGTGCTGTGCTGTGCTGTGCTGTGCTGTGCTGTGCTGTGCTGTGCTGTGCTGTGCTGTGCTGTGCTGTGCTGTGCTGTGCTGTGCTGTGCTGTACTGTACTGTGCTGTGCTGTGCTGTGCTGTGCTGTGCTGTGCTGTGCTGTGCTGTGCTGTGCTGTACTGTACTGTACTGTGCTTTACTGTACTGTGCTGTGCTGTACTATACTGTGCTGTACTGTACTGTGCTGTGATTTTCTGTGCTTTGCTGTGCTGAGGGACACGTGGTAATTCATCCCATGTGGCCTATGTCAGGCACACACTAAGCAGAGGAGGTCCTCCATTGACAACACATGCAGCAATACCCCCCCCCCCCATCTCTCTCTTCCTCTCTCCCCCTTTTTCTCTCTTACTCTCTGCTTGCGCACAGTCAGCTTGTCAATGAGAGCATTCTCTGAGGGCCTTATTTAATAACAGGACTCTCTCACCCCGTTCCTCTCTTTCCTCCCTCTCCTCTCTGTCCCTTCAGGAGCCTCCCTCCTTCAATCTCTCTCTCTCTCTCTCTCTCTCTCTCTCTCTCTCTCTCTCTCTCTCTCTCTCTCTCTCTCTCCTTCTAGCCATTCACATGCTCTCTCTCACTCTCACCCCATTCCTCTCTTTCCTCCCCCCATCTCTTCAGGAGTTTCCCTAGCTCCCTTTCCTTCTGGAGTCTCGCTGACTCCCTTATTTCTTCCTAGCTTTCTCTCTCTCTCCCAATCTCTCCCTCTCCTGCATTCATTCCTCTTTCCTCCCTCTGTCCCTTTAGGAGTCTCCCTTAGCTCCCTGCCTTTTGTATTCTACCTCTCTCTCTCTCTCTCTCTCTCTCTCTCTCTATCCTGTCCATACCCCCCCTCTCCCCTTCTCTTTCCTCTCATATCCCATCTCTCTCTCATCTCCCTCCATCCCTTTTCGATTATCCCTTCTTCTCCTTCTTCTCTCTCTTCATCTTTTCTCCCGCTTTTCCTTTTCTGTCAGTCTCTCTCTTTCTCTCTCTCTCTCTCTCTCTCTCTCTCTCTCTCTCTCTCTCTCTCTCTCTCTCTCCCTCCCTTCTTCGCTGGCTGACCAGCTGCCCCACTTTCCCAGTAATTTAGATCATGAGTAAGTCCAGCACAAGAAAACAAAAAGAAAGAGACATGTTACTCAGTCTGTCCGTGCATGCATGCACAGGGCCACGGCTGTGGAAGGTCTCTGCAGCCAGTTCTGCAGGCCGCCAAACATCCACACCTTCCACACCTTAAACACTGTCCACACCGTAAACACCGTAAACACCATCCACACCATACACACCGTCCACACCGTAAACACCATACACACCGTCAACACCATCAACAAACAACAAACGTAAACACCATCAAGACCGTAAACACCATCAACACCATCAACACCATCCACACCGTAAACACCACCAACACCGTAAACACCATCCACACCGTAAACACCATCAACACCGTAAACACCGTGAACACCGTCAACACCATCCACACCGTCAACACCGTCAACACCATCCACACCGTAAACACCATCCACACCATCCACACCATAAACACCACCAACACAGTCAACATCGTAAACACCATCCACACCGTAAACACCATACACACTGTCAACACCATCCACACCATCCAGCCAGGCCTTGCCCTCCTAGTGATGTAACACTTTCAGCATTGCTTCTAGTCAGGCCAAGAGCAATGTAAATATTGCTTCTGATCTCCTGAAAAAACGGGAACTCCAATCAC
>NC_085878.1:24734944-24744944 GCF_034702125.1 Engraulis encrasicolus
TGTGTGTGTGTGTGTGTGTGTGTGTGTGTGTGTGTGTGTGTGTGTGTGTGTGTGTGTGTGTGTGTGTGTGTGTGTGTGTGTGTGTGTGTGTGTGTGTGTGTGTGTGTGTGTGTGTGTGTGTGTGTGTGTTTGCGTGCATGTGTGTATGTGTCTCTTTCTGGCTGTATGTGGTTGTGTGTTTGTACAATCTAATCTCAGTCGGCCAGACAGAGAGAGGATTCTGAGCATTGAATTGTGTGGTTTTGTGTGTGTGTATGTGCAAGTGCGTGTCTATGTGTGTATGTGCGTGTATGTGTGCGTGCGCACATGCGTGTGTGCATGTGTGTGTGTGTGTCTGTGTGTGTATGTGCGTGCGTGCACGTGTGTTTGTGTGTATGTCAGTGTTTGTTTGTGTGTGTGGTATATGACAGCCCAGCAGGGAAGAGAGAGGGACTATGTGACTATGGGACTGTGTCATTAGCCGCCTGCTGTCACAAACACCCCGCCACAGACGGCTCCACACGCCTGTCCTGCCAGCCTCCAAATACGCCCATCCCTCCAAAGAGAGAGAGAGAGAGAGAAGGAGAGAGAGAGAGAGAGAGAGAGAAAGAAAGAGAGAGAAAGAAAGAGAGAGAAAGCTAGCCTCAGAATCCACAAAAATCCTCAAAAAGCCCTTCGCCCAATAAACAGCCCATCCTCCCATCCCTCCATCTCTCCATCCCTCCATCTCTCCATCCTTCCATCCCTCCATCCTTCCTTCTGCCCTCCAAACAGCACCCCCATCTCATCTCTAGGTGACAGCCCTCCGTATGGCTAATATGGACAGGCCTCCACCCACCAAATCCCTGTAAACAACCCAGGCCAGCACACAACTCCATCTCATACATGACCACAACGATGCCTTATTCCACCGAGACAACCATCCATACACAAAGCTGCACACACAATCGTCCACACACAACCCTGCACACAACCATCCATTCACAAACCTGCTCACACAACCATCCTCACACCAACCTGCACACAACCAACTACACACAAACCTGCACACGCAACCATCCGCAAACAAACTGCACGCACAACCATCCACACACAAACCTGCACACATAATACATGTACACAAACTTGCACGGCACGCACAACTGTCCATACACACACACACACACACTGCACACACAACCATCCACACATTAACCTGCAAACTCCATACACAACCCTGAACACACAACCAACCACAGACAAACCTGCCAACCATCCACACAAAAATCTGCCATCCGTCCATGCAGTACACGAACATGCACACACAATCCATCACATAGCCCCCTGCACACCCAGCCATCCAGGCTGCTGTTGCCCAGTGGCCACAGGGGAAATTGGCAGACATGTGCTGCCACCCTATCTGCACCATCATCTGTATCCCATGAAGTTGCACTGGCTATAAATAATCCCATACAGCAGGGAGCAGGGAGGGGAGGAAGAAAAGAGAGATAGAGAGAGAGAGAGAGAGAGAGAGAGAAAGAGAGAGAGTCAGACAGAGAGCTAGAGGCAGAATGTGAACAGGACAGAAAGAGATACAGTAAAGAGAGAAGGGGTGAGAGAGGGAGAGAGAGAGAGAGAGAGAGAGAGAGAGAGAGAGAGAGAGAGAGAGAGAGAGAGAGAGAGAGAGAGAGAGAGAGAGAGAGAGAGAGAGGTGGTGGTGGTGGATAAGGGAGGAGAAACAGGACATGGAAAAGAGAGCAAGAAAGAAGCAGATACATAAAGTAGAGAAGGAGAAAGAGAGAGAACGTAAAACAGAGATGCAGTGGCGGAACAACTCCAAGGAACAAGGCGGAACAAGGCCTCAGATCAAAACACTGATTGGGCCCCCCATACAGCCTGCCAATGTTATAATAAAAGGACCCCCAACACCAATACAGGAGGGCACAAGAGCAAATGCCCTGCATGCCCCCAGGCTATAGTGCCGCCCCTGGAGAGATGGCAAAGCTCTCGTCTGTCCCTGCTGTTCTGACCCCGGCTACCTGTCTGGCCAATTAAACCTCCTCCTCCTCCTCCTCCTCCTCCTCCTCCTCCTCCTAATTCCCTGCCCTGCCCAGACACATAGACTAGTTGGACCAACCACAAAAACATATCAGACATGTGCACACTCACGCACGCACGCACACACGCACGCACGCACGCACGCACGCACGCACGCACACACAAACACACACATGCACACACACAAACACACGCACACACACACACAGTGCTGAGAGTCTGCATGGTGGGCCCAATTACACAGTAGGCTGCACAGTGTACCATGGCGAGGGCTGGTCCTGACAATAGCCTACTCTACTGCATTACACAACATGATCACTAATGACATTGCAATACACTGACAATGGCCTCATATACGAAACGACGTCTTGAACAACGGATAGTTAGATGGTGTGTGTGTGTCTGTGGTTTGCGTGTGAGTTGTAGGGTCTGTGCGTCTGAGTTGCAGGGTCTGCGCAACGTGCGTGCATGTGTGTGGGTGGTTGGGTGGTGCACAACGCAGATGTGTTCTGAAGTACCAACCTGACACCTCCCGTTAACACACAGATCTGAGTTGTAGGGTCCGTGCATGCGTGCGTGCATGTGTGTGTGGGTGTGGGTGTGGGTGGTACACAACGCAGATGTGTTCTGAAGTACCTACCTGACACCTCCCGTTGACACACAGGTCTGAGTCGTAGGGTCCACATGGGGTTCCATCCAGCACCCGATCGGCCACCAGAACTGGAGCATCCCGACCCACAGGAGTACAGAACAGAACACACGGCTTCTCTGCAAAGAGGACACACACATAAATACATTAAAACACACACATAAATTCATTAAAACACACACGTAGGACATAGGACATATCCAACAGTTTCAAACCCCACAAAGTTGGTTTAAATGCTTCTCTGGGAGGGTCGTCCTAGTGTCTTTCTGAAAATAAGCACTGTCATTAAAATGGATGTGTACTTGAGAAAGTTATGTAAATAGTGTTCCTTTAAGACAGTTGACAATATTTCCAAACTGTTAGTTTTACACTACTGTTCTAGTCATTAAACATGTCTACTGCTACACACACACACGCACACACACACACGCACACGCACAGGCACACACACACATATGATATCTAAATCTCGCCTCTTGCTATGCAATCAAACACTATTTCTACAGAATGTCAGCTCTGGGTTCTGCTGGCAGCTAGTTCGGTACAGCCCGGAACACTTTGGACCCTTTGCATATGTGGTAACAGTCATAGCACAAAACACTGTGAATCCTTCACATACTGCATGTGGCAACACACAGGACACTTTGGACCATTCGCATATGTGAAAGTGAAAGCGAAAGCCCATTGGGAAACTCCAACTCCCATTGTCATTGTGACACAGCACTCCACAGCACACAAGTGAACACTGCACACTGCACACTGCACACAACGAAATTGCATTTATGCCTCACCCGTGCAAGGGGGCAGCCCTCAGTGGCGCCCCATGGGGAGCAGTGCGGTGGGACGGTACCATGCTCAGGGTACCTCAGTCATGGAGGAGGATGGGGGAAAGCACTGGTTGATTACTCCCCCCACCAACCTGGCGGGTCGGGAGTCGAACCGGCAACCTCTGGGATGCAAGTCTGACGCCCTAACCGCTCACCCATGACTGCCCAGGCATATGTGGCAACACTCAGAACACAGTAAACTTTGGACCTTGTGGCTGGTTCTGTGTGCACTATGTGGCACTTTGGACCCTATGGCAACACATGGAACACAGAACTGTTTGGACCCAGTTTTGGCTATGTAGCAGAACCTCGGAGCATCCAGAACACTATATGGAATCTTGGTTGCGTGGCCAGGCTCAGACTTCAGTTTGGATGGCAACTGGCCTTTTTCGAGGGTGTTGCAGCTACACCATGGGAGCCTCGTGTTATTTAGACCTTAAGTAAGCGGTGGTGATGGTGCATGAAAGTTGGAGAGAGATCTCTCTCCCGTAACATTTGGAGATTGAAGAGATGAAAGGCAAGATATGCCTGTGCCTGTGTGTGTTTGTGTGTGTGTGTGTGTGTGTGTGTGTGTGTGTGTGTGTGTGTGTGTGTGTGTGTGTGTGTGTGTGTGTGTGTGTGTGTGTGTGTGTGTGTGTGTGTGTGTGTGTGTGTGTGTGTGTGTGTGTGTGTGGTGGGGGGTGGGGGGGGAAACACAGACAAGCAAAATCATTTAAGTGGAGTTCAAAACAAACCTCAAGCTCTTGTTTCTCTTGTGGCTATTGGTAAGATTCAGATGGTACGTGACAGCAAGTACGCGCCTGTGTGTGTGTGTGTGTGTATGTGTGTGTGTGTGTGTGTGTGTGTGTGTGTGTGTGTGTGTGTGTGTGTGTGTGTGTGTGTGTGTGTGTGTGTGTGTGTGTGTGTGTGTGTGTGTTTGTGTGTGTGTGTGTGTGTGTACTGTATGTGTGTGTGTGTGTGTTTGACTGTGTGTGTGCGTGTGTGCGATTGTGCGTGCGTCTCTGTGTGTGTTTGTGCATGTGTGTCTGTGCGTACCAGAATAAGAAGTTTAGAAGACATTTTGTCAGGGGCATTGCTCAAAGTGCCACGGCTAGTGGACGTGAGCAGTGATCAGAAAGATTAAAGAGTGTGAGAATCAAAACATGAAAGCAAGTGCCCTGGTAGACATCAAAATGAGGGCAGCAAGTATACATCAATAAAAAAGAAAAGGAGAGAAAAAAGAAAGAAAGAAAAGAAAACGTGATGCACAAAAAAATCCTTTAAGCACACAGAGGACTGCAAATAGGCCCGCAGAAGCAAAAACCTGCCCCACAGATAAGACTACACTTTGGTTTTTGTTTCCAACAGGAAGAGAACTACACTCTAGACCAGTGATTCTCAAAGTGTGGTCCAGGGATCACTGGTGGTCCGTGACAGAGCTTAGGTGGTCCATGAGGGAATTTTTACTTTTCCAAGACAAGTATGCTATATTTGTAACATTAGTATTTCTTTTTCACCACAATAAGACAGGCTTGCAATGTGAATAAAAAGTAAATGATCTGCATCGAGATTAGCAGAGTCAAATTAGCATCCGTCAACTGTTAATTCAGTTGGGAGGTGGTCCATGAAACATTTTTGGGTGACAAAGTGGTCTTCGGTCTGAAAAAAATGGGAAAACACTGCTCTATACAGCATTCATTGGAGATGGTGTTCAGACACTGTCCACTGGAGATATGCTGCTTAGACATCAGCCATTGGACTGCACCTTTCCCTGGGACGGTGACAGCAGGTTCACAATGTCGCTGCGGCTGCATTGAAATAACCCCACAGATGCTCTTTTGTGAGCCTAATCTTACTCCCTCACCACCTGCTATGTGCTGAATGTTAATTGTAAAGGAATGGCATTTTTCGTCCTCTTCCTTTCTTTCACTTCTTCTTGTTAAAATGGTGCTTGTTTGGGGGAGGTGGGTTGAAGCAGGACTATTGTGGACACACAAGAGAGCATGAAGTTTGTGGGTGCTGACTGTGGCTGATACAGAAACTGGGCCAGCAAACTATGGAGCCTAAAACGGAGCAGAGACGAACGAGGAAGGGCAGGGCAGGACGGGCTGTTTTTTTCTGGTGGAATGGGAAACAGTGGAGCAGCGGGAGTGGATAGGTGGAGAGATGAGGTGATGTGAGCGGGGAGGAGAGGAGAGGAGAGGAGGAGGGGTGAGGTGAGGTGAGTTGGGAAGAGGGGAGGAGAGGAGAGGAAAGGAGAGGAGAGGAGGAGGGGTGAGGTGAGGTGAGTTGGGAAGAGGGGAGGAGAGGAGATGAAAGGAGAGGAGAGGAGGAGGGGTGAGGTGAGGTGAGTTGGGAAGAGGGGAGGAGAGGAGAGGAAAGGAGAGGAGAGGAGGAGGGGTGAGGTGAGGTGAGTTGGGAAGAGGGGAGGAGAGGAGAGGTGAGGTGAGTTGGGAGGAGGAGAGGAGAGGTGAGTTGGGAGGATGAGAGGAGAGGAAAGGAGAGGAGAGGAGAGAAGAGGAGAGGTGGAGAGAAGATGGAGTGAGGTGAGGTTAAGGGAGGTGAGAGGAGGGGAAGGGACGGGAAGGGAGGAGGACCACGGGTCCACCATCTTTTCAGATAAATATATTCCACATCCTGTTATGAACCAAAAAAAGACATCACGTGATGCGAAAAGAACGAGAGAAAAAATAGAGAGAGAGAGAAGAGAAGACATTTGGCATGCAGCTGAAATAATCCTGAGCAGTGACAATAAATGGGTGGGTGGGGGGTTACAGGCTAATTAGAATGTTTCATGAACCGATTGAGAGCGGGAAAGAAAACAAACACGGGATTTCTGGGAAATTATATTCTACAGCCCACACACACACATGTAGCACTCTATCCTGAATGGTTAGTCAGTGGTTCCCAAACTGGGGGTCGGGAACCCCGGGGGGGTGGGGGTCACGGTCCGGAGGTACTGAAGGGGGCTCGTGGACAAAAGAAACGTTACATAAAAACCAGGGGTAGCCCCTTAATGCACGCCGTACCTCCTGTGGCACGCTGTAATAGACATTGAAAGTTAACTACTATAGTACTACACTACTATGACAGTGCACGGGGCCTTTAGTAATACATTACGACTTGGTCATTGCCCTTCTGTTAACAGCTAATTTATAATGCCGTGTCTTAAGGGGTTAACAGCTAACAGTTAACATAATTCCATAATGTGGTTAGTAACAGCATTCACTTGTATGGTTAATAGATGTATTTGCTGTCCTGTGGATTGCCAGGACGATTTTGTCTCCAATAATATTGCAAGGTCGTCTATGGTAATGGTCTGCTAATATTGCTGGAAAGACTAGATAGTCTAAGACTATGGTGGGTGGAGGTGGGGGGGTCACGAAAGTCCACAGAACCACTGGGCTAAGTCATGACCAAGGAGAGATATATAGATAGGAGGGCTTACTCACGTCATAACAGCGTAGTACGAAATGATGGCGAGGGGAGTACGGAAATTGTATTCTTCTTCTACGGTCAGTATTGGAAGCATCAGGGAAGCATGCAATGCCACTTCCGCGAGGGTCGGAGTGTGGAACAGGTCATAGGACAGCGTGAATGTTTGTCAGCTGTCCTTAATTACCCCCAACAATTACTGCTGACCAACAGCTGCAGTTAATTTGGCCACAAATTATCCATCATGGTGTCGCCCCCACTGACCATGCGCAAGAGAGTACGGAAATTGTATCCATCGCACCCACTGACCAATGACCATGCGCAAGAGAGTTCATTTTCCATCCACTCGTGTCCTCAGGCAACGCCCCCGTACTACACCGTGGCCAATGCATTTCCCCCCGAGAGATTGTTCTTCTCTGTCGAATTTCTTTGGTCATGACCACCACACACATCACTATTACAAGGAGAGAGGGCAGGGAGGTTGTTATTATTTTATCATAGTAACCATTTGTGACCATAAACTCATATCAGAAACCAAAAAAATAATGACGCAAATACTTGGAGGAGGAATTAAAAGATAAATACGGGGAAAACATCCCGAATGCTGTCACCATTGCGAGAAAAACATGACAGGAATAATCTACTTCAAAGCCCTTAGCAATTGGAAGCCCCCAAAGCTATGCTTTGCTAAGCTGGTTCGCGGCGGCTACACAGCTAAGTGCGCTGGCACCGTGGCTCTTCGGAGCGGATGTGGCCAAGAGTGCTATTTGTTACTTAATTCTTATAATATCATCGCTGTGTGTCAGCCTCTGTCTCTCTGGGGGACGGCAATAAAAGTTATCCCGCAAATCTCCGCGCAGGATAAACAGCCGTGACGGAAGGGGGGACACGTCTTGATTTATTTTGGTTGAATGAACGGAGAAGAGAGGGAGAGAGGGAGGGAGGGAGAGAGGACAGAAGGAGGAGGGATGGAATGGGGGGAGAGTAGGGAAGAAAGGAGGGATCGATGGACTGAGGGAGGATGGAAAGAATTGAGAGATAATGGAGAGAGGAGGGGTGGGGAGAGAGAGCAATAGAGGTGGGATACTCTTGAGTGGGGCCTGAGTAAAACTGGGTTAGTAGATTTAAATGATGTCCTCCGCCCTCCCCCTCCTCCCTCCCTCATCCTGTCAGAGTATCTCTCTCTCTCTCTCTCTCTCTCTCTCTCTCTCTCTCTCTCTCTCTCTCTCTCTCTCTCTCTCTCTCTCTCTCTCTCTCTCTCTGTCTCTCTCTCTCTCTCTCTCTCTCTCTCTCTCTGTGTAAATAGTCATCAGAAGGAGGACTGCCTGTGATGGAGCAGGCTATATTGTTGTCTGCCGGATGGTTCTGTGTGGCTGTTGATGTGTGTGGGTGTGGATGTGCTGAGAGAATGTGAGTATGTTAGTTTGAGAGAGAGAGAAAGAGAGAAAAAATAGAGAAAGGGAGAGGGGAAAAGTGTATGTGCGCGCACGTGTGTGTGTGTGTGTGTGTGTGTGTGTGTGTGTGTGTGTGTGTGTGTGTGTGTGTGTGTGTGTGTGTGTGTGTGTGTGTGTGTGTGTGTGTGTGTGTGTGTGTGTGTGTGCGTGTCTGCATGCACGTGTGAGTTTGCTTGTCTGCGTCTTTGTACGAGTCTGCACGTGTGAGTGCATGCGTCTGTGTGTGTATGTGTATGTGTATGTGTATGTGTATGTGTGTGTGTCTGTGAGTGTGTGTGAGCTCATGTGTGCCTTTGCACGTTTTTGCAAGTGTGCAGATGTTTACTTGGACACCCGAGTCGGAAAGTTACCGCAGGAATATTGTTTGTTGATCTCACTAAGGCTCTCCTCAAGACTGCCGGCCGCAATCTGTTTTCCTTAGCGAAATGCAGATTGTGTCCAGATTTGATTTGTTTTGTAGTCTGAACAGCGAAAGCAGAAATCGAATCCAAACCACACTTAGGAGTTGGTCTGAAACGTGATTCCAATCTGATTTTTTTCCCCCTCTGTTTGTTTTCACAAGGGTCCCTTTGCTGCTACGGGTTTGCGCCGTCCAATCAAACGTCGAAATGTCTAACACATCACTCACAACGTGACATGTAGCAACAACACGCAAATCCAGAGTGACAGATACGCTTGGACACGGGCGGCTACTGGCCGGCGAACGTACATTTGTTCTGGCAGCGGCGTGTGTGTACGTTCTGTGTGATTTGACAAGGGGCTTGAAAGGTCAGATGTCGGACCGGCTCAGACTGCTGTTTTGCTTTTCGTTAGAGGGGAAAGCTGAATAACCAACGTGCGTACATAGTTACAGACATCATTACATTACCACCGCAGATCGTTTGGTGATGTCTGGACAGGACACACAGATCCAATCAGATGGTTTGCAAATAGCAGCAGGGTAGACGGGCTGTCAGGGAGGTTTGATGTGATACTAATCTGATTGAGACTTTGCTTTAGGTCTCCTCTCCTCTGCACGCTTGATGAAATATGTATTTTCAGAAAGTATGTATTATTTATAAAATATTACTTTGGTCATGTGTGTGTGTACTGTACTGTATGTGTGTGTGTGTCTGGGTTATACACTACTTTCATCATGAAGATATAAATCGTGTGTGTATGTGTGTGTGTGTGTGTGTGTGTGTGTGTGTGTGCGTGCGTGCATGCGTGTGTGTACACTTGCACATGTGTGTGTGTGTGAGTGTATGCGCATATTTGAGTGTACAGTGCATGTGTGTGTGTGCGTAGTAGTCTCACCATCATTGGTGACGGCGGCCCACATGCTGCTCTTCTTCTTGTTGCTCTGGCGGTCGTGGGACTGGCACTGCTGGTCCCTGAAGGACGGGTTGCCCTTGGCACACGGCGGACCCTCACACGCCTTGTGCTCCACACTGGCCTTCTGGCAGTGACGTCCTCCAGGCCCCGGGCTGTGGAAAACAAGATAGCACAATTAATATGTTGAAGTATAACCTTTATCCGTTAATATCAGACCCCATTGTCACATGTGCTATGTGCAATCCTTCTGGCAGTGACGACCTCCAGAACCAGGGCTACGGAAGACAATTAATTAGTAGAGACAAGCTGATTGTGTGCTCGGTAGA
>NC_085878.1:24749944-24762444 GCF_034702125.1 Engraulis encrasicolus
CATCTCTGAGCTGATTTCATCTACAATCAGTATTTGGTGCATGTACCTGTTGTTTGTTGACAAATATCAAATAGTGGAAGAGCAGGAAAAAAATAATGTGTGATATAATGTGATTCCAATTGATCTCTTTTTATGAATGCAATGCAATCTTGAAATCTCCACTTTAAAACAAAACAGTACCTCACTTATTCATTGGCCTTGGTTGGCCTATCCAGCTGGTTGAAAACATGCAGCATGGTAATGACATTAATTTAGGATGGATGAGCAAAAACAAGGTGCCCCTAACACTAAGCTACCCCACTAGCACTTACCTTCTCAGGACCACACTTGGTACCATTAACTGTAACTGAGAGCTCTATCTTTAACTCACTGTAAGTGGATGGAAAAACAGTGCCCCATCTATTCATTGGCATATAGGTAGCTAGTGGACAAATACCATGCAATACTCATTAATTTTGGGTGGATGAACAACAACAGTACTCAGTTCCACAACTTACCTTGTCGGCACCGCACTCGGTACCATCCAGAGGGGGGTCCAGTTTGGTCTTGCAGGAGGTGTCACCCTCCACCAGACACCAGAGGCCTGCGCACATTAGATGCTGAAAGACACCATTGAGACCCGGGGATTAGTGACAGCCAACAGGAGCCGGGCGCAGAAGCAGTGCTAACCAGGTCCCTCCACTGGAATGTCAGGCATTTCTCCCACTAAAACAGAGAGGCAACACACTGGCTTACGGCAAAAAAGACAGAGGGACTCTGACAAAGCGCAGGGGGGGTGGGGGTGGGGGGGGGGGGGGTGAGAGGGAGAGAAAGAGAGAGAGAGAGACAGAGAGAGAGGGAGGGAGAGGGAAAGAGAGGAGGGTGTAGAGTGAGAGAACAGATTTTAAGCGCCTGCTGTGAACTTCAGAACATTTACTTCTCCAAAGGCGATATTGGCAGGAGCAACGTGGAGACCTCGCTTCCACTCAGTAGAGCAGTCTACTTAGCATGCTGTCTTAAGGTTAGGACTCCATGTCTTCATACGCACACAAACAGAATATTTCATCAAAAACATACAGCACGACCCGTCACCCAACATGTATCCCCGTCTGCCCTACAGGTAATTGGAGAGGGAGAAGTACATGTATCTCACAGAAGCAGTGCTTACTCTTCTACTGATGGAAGCGCTGGCTTTCATGACAGACAGAAAAGGGAATGGCAAATGACAGTCTCAACCAGCTGTCTGTCTCACTATCTTTATTCTAACTCTCAACATCAATGAGGTACTGTAGCTGTGGTCTCAGGTCTTTAGAAAGCTGGTCTTGGGACGGAAGGGAAGGGATACAGCTTGGAATCCTGTATCAATAAGAAGAATGAGTGGGAGGAGTAAACAATTAGCAATTTCCTGCCTTGTCATCCATGGCCGAACTGCTCTGTCATTGAGCTAGGCATCCATGCTCACACTGCTCCAATCCACACAGTCTCTATATGCCTATAAATATAGGTTTATTTGAATAATATAACTAATAGTGTGTTACTTAATATTAAGTAATCATGAAAGAGTTTGCACAACACTCTTGACGTAGCCTGGTTCTCACACAGCCGCTCGTGCATTTCCGCCCAACTTGGTGAGCTCGCACAACAACCGCACAACGATCTCAAAATGAGAACCAGGTAACTGTTGACATTCAACTGGGTCCAACACAAAAAGCAACTCAGGAGTTCAGAAATGGCAAGCTATGACTTACAGTTTGTAGATCCTACTCTCCTACCCAACACAAAAAACACCTCTCACTGGCCACACAGCTTCAGCAAACACATCTGCACGTCTGTAACCTTACGCTCCACAGCAGCAGGAGGAGAAGAAAGTGAAATGTGGGGTGCATTTGTCAGACCAAATCCTTCCCGTTTTTTTACAGTTCACGGCGAACCTGAGCGCGGGCCCGAGTCTGGCATGCCGGTAGGAAGAGCAATTAAATGGATATGGTTTAATTGGCAGCCGTTTCCTGTTCCTCCCAGCACCGCAGCGTGAGGTACGGTAGGTGGAGGAGAGAAGCGAGAGAGGAGAGAGGAGAGGAGAGGAGAGGAGAGGAGCGGGGAGGAGAGGAGAGGAGAGGAGAGGAGAAGAGTGGGGAGAGAGGAGAGAGGAGAGAGGTGAGAGGCAAACAGCTGTGGAGAACCCCAAACAGCCAGGACTAAGGCCTAAAGACTAAGGACACTTGCTAAATTATTTCTCATGCCTCATGAAGTACAAGAGGCAATGCAATTCATTACAGCACACGCACGCACGCACGCACGTACGCACGCACGCACACACACACACACATTATGTACACATCTACTAAAAAGTTTTTGCTGAATCTTCTCTCACGCTTCACAAAGTGAACAATGATTTCAGCACTTCAAGCAAGCAAGCTGTAAATTCATTTCCAAATTGTTGAAATTGCTCTTTTTACCTTGTCTTTGTACACAAGGTTTTACTTTGTTCATTTTTCACTGCCTCTCTCTTCATCTCTGTCTGTTCATTTTTCACTGCCTCTCTCTTCACCTCTCTCTCTTTTTCTACTTCCAAACTGTCTGTGTGCACTTCATCATTAGCATGGACAAAGAAGTTTGTGGAGAAAAAAAAAGCCTCTGTTGGAAATCTTCTGATGAAAAAGCCACTTCAATCTTTGCATCTTAATTTGCTGCAGCGCATTGGTGTGTTTCATTAGCCAGAATGGAAAAATCGACCAATCATGTCCCTGGCTTTGAAGGCTGATGAAACGTGGGCTGCTTGCAAGAGGCTGCAAGGTTTTCTATTGAACAGGTGATGTCAGACAGAACAAAACAAAAAATCACAAAGCTGATAAAACGCAAATAGAATAGTTTGCAGAGTGGACGTTTCGCTGGCTATGAATACCAAAATGAAGTATGTGTAGAAAATAATAAATTTGAATCATGAAGCAATCACTTGCACAGCAAGCACTCAGTGGCAGCGAGCTGAACGGTCATATTTTCTGGTATGGGAGCCGTTCTATCTTCGGTCCAACCGGGCCAGCGGTTGGGATTATCAAATTATTATCAAAAGCAGTTGCACTTGCACCACATTTTCCAATCTGTCAAATGGAAGAGTCCTGGCACGAAACTCTAGCCATTAAAGTGTCACTACTGGCCTCTGCCTTTTCCTCCCTTGCTCTCTCTCTCTCTCTCTCTCTCTCTCTCTCTCTGTGTTTCTCTTTTTCTGTTTCTCTTTCTTTCTCTCTCTCTCCCTCAGTACCTCTCTCTCTCTCTCTCTCTCTCTCTCTCTCTCTCTCTCTCTCTCTCTCTCTCTCTCTCTCTCTCTCTCTCCCCTTCTACCTCCGACTCTGACTGTGCATATCCAAACAATTTGTCATTGACAGTGGGGGGGAGGCAGTGGATGTGGGACCTCTGGGTCCAGCTTCTGGGTGAGTGTGTACGGACGGCGAGGCGTTGTCTAGACAATGGACCGGGCCTTGGCCAGCCTGCCTTTCCACCCAGCCCCGTTCACTTTACAAGCCCTGGCAGCACGGGTGCTGGGTGGAAAGACTGGTGCGGTGCAGAGTAGTGTGTAGCTGAGTGAAAGCCTACCTCCCCACTCACTCACTCGCTGCTCAACTCTCAGACATAAAGGAGGAAAGTGGAGAGAGAGAGAGAGAGAGAGAGAGAGAGAGAGAGAGAGAGAGAGAGAGAGAGAGAGAGAGAGAGAGAGAGAAAGAGAGAGAAAGAGAGAGAGAGAAAGAGAGAGAGAGAGAGGGAGAGGGAAAGAGAAGGAGTGACAGCTCGTCTTGATGATCAACCCTCAGACAGACAGAGAGGGAGAGAGAAAGAGAGGAAGAGAGAGAGCGAAAGAAATAGAAGAAGGGAGAGACAGGCAGAGCTATGTAAAATCTAACCTGGACTGTCGGCACTTGCAATATGTATTGATATTTTGGAGCGGGTCACCTTGGCAACGCGTTAGCCGAGCACAAGTGCCCCAAGGACACGAGCGCTTACGCGCTAACACACGCCGTCAGAAGGCGAGAGGAAATGTCTGGAGAAAAATCTGATGTATATCACTCACTTGCCCCGCTACTACGTAAGCAAACCCCAAGGGCCGCGTATTAAACGCAGTTCAGTGTAGTTTTAACAAGTTCACTCTGTGACTATAAGAAGTAAAAAGGTACTTCTGAAATGTGCAGTCTCGTAAAAATAGAAGCCTATGGATTTTTTCCGTGGTGCTTTGTCCAAATACACAATTGGTGCCAGCCTCGCGGTGGCCCGGGGTGGTGGGGTTTAAAACTTATTTTCTTCTTTTTAAGTGAAATTGTGTAAAAAACAACAAACAGCAAAAAACCTCCAGCAATATATCTCAATGTTGTTGCAAAAGACTGTGTTGGTGCCAAAGACAAATTATGTCCTGCCATTCTTCCATATGGTTACCGAGGGTTGTGCCAGCCTTGGCAGTAGCCTGGGGTGGTAGGGTTCAAAACGTCTTTCTTCAAATAATGTTTTAAGTGAAATTGTGTAATAACAACAAGCTATTGCCTGTTAGTTTATCTCTTTATCACCCGGTGAACAGAAAGAATGTGTTCTGAGTGGCTGACAAGGTGTCTGCTATTACTTTAGAGCAGACACCTATGAAGTCAAGCGTCTAACTTAGACGCGCGTAGGATCTTTGTTTGGAATGCTGACAGTATTTAAATGCTAACCTTGTGGGAAACATGTGTATGAACTACCAAAACATATCCTTAGCATTGCGAACAAAGATTCTATGAGCATCCAAAATTGAATTAGACATGCGGAAGTGGTTGTGTGAATGCTAAATAATTAGAAGCAATACCGTAATACATCTTGCTATGCAGTACTTCCATATCATTGCAGAAGGTTACCGTGGAACAATGAAAGTAATGTGCCCTGCCAGATACTTCCATAATATTGTTGTAATCATTTGTATTAGAGCTTAAGAGAAGTAATACATATATACAATGTGTCCTGCCCTACCTCCATGTCGTTGCAGAAGGTTGCATTGGTGCCAAAGAGGATCTGGCACTGCTCGTCTGCGCTGTAGTGCATGCCAGGCAGCTTCGGGGGGAGCCGCACCATGTAGCGACTGCGGGGGTCCGTGTGGAGGAGACACATACTGGCCTTCGACCTGCACCATGGAGGTGGGGGAGAGAAAAAGACACAGAGACACAGACAGACAGACAGACAGACAGACAGACAGACAGACAGACAGACAGACAGACAGACAGACAGACATAGACACACACACATTCTAATTATTAAAAATATAAGCATACATTTGATAGCACATATACAGTAGAGAATGTTTTGCATCAGCATTTGCATTTTATTCTGTCATACGACATGTCTGTCAAGTACTGAAGAGGAGTGAATACATTTTTACACCACAGCTCCGCCAGCCACCCAGGATCCCTCTGCGACCCACTTTTGGGTCCCGACTCACCAGTTAAGAAACACCACTCTACAACCCCACTGCAGAGCAATAGAAGGTCACGGTGATAGACACAGGAACAATACAGTAGTGTTAGGGGGACAAAGAGTACGTTATGAAAGGCTGAGGTGTTAATGCGCAAATACAGCTTCATAATTCAAAATTACAGCGATCTCAAAGCCTTGAAGTCAAAGCTTGTTGTGTTGAGGGTAAGTCTGGGGTTTTTCTTTGTTCAGACACAGTGTGGGTGGCGTCCTACAATGAGCTCAGGTTCCCCAGAATGAGCCCCGAGCCATATTACTTAACACCTGGGTTTGGGACCAAAATAGTATATATCCTTTTTCACAAAGGTGTGTGTAGTACTCCCCTCCACAAAAGATGCATTGGGGCTATGAGACAATGCGCTGACAACACTCCAAACGCCAGAGGTGACTCGTAAAAACAAAAAAGCGCAGAATGATCAAGCGCTGTATTCCATCAAATCTATCATCATCATAGTGACTTTCATACAGTACACTGAGGCACTCTGGCAAGAGACAGAGTAAGATGGAAAGCTTGCCAGAGGGGTTAGAACATAATGACGTGAACCGGCTAGAGAAGAAACAAGTCTACTGCTGAGGAAACCTACTGTGCAAAGTTCACTTCAGCTACCGCCTCAAAGTTTTCTGCAAATAGTTAAAAAATGCAGTATTAATTCAACACTCTGAGAGGACTCTCAGACCAAATAGAATCTAGGACAGTGGTTCCCAACCTATGGGTCTCCAGAGATCCACGGAGCCCTCTAGATTTGTATTATTTGTTATATATGTAGCCCATGTTGAATAAATGACAAAGCTTTTAATTTATATGCATACTGTAGAAACGAGTGTCTAATCAAGACTGCAATTCTTGACTGGGGGGGGGGGGGGGGATGGGGGGGGGGTGTCACCAAAGCTTACAATGGTAAAAACATGGGTCCCTGAAGAAAAAAATCTATCCTCTAAGTGTTGAATTAACACTGCAGGTGCAACAGAAGAAATAGAAATTGCATTGGAGGAATGCAAGCAGTGAGATCTTCATTCCAACCAGGACATTGCCTTTTTTTTAACTTTCCCACAACGATCTAACAGGGTACCTTAAATTGCCTCTCCAAGTGTTGAATTAACACTGCAGGTGCTACAGAAGGAATTGGGATTGCATTGGAGGAATGCACACTGTGAGATCTTAATTCCAACCAGGACATTGCTTTTTTTACTTTCCCACAACGATCTAACAGGGGACCTACAGTGTGCACAGTCACAGTGGCAGTGGCAGTAGACTCTTTTTGTAAGATCTTTTTGTGCATGCCTTATCAAAGGGAAGCACAGCAATCAGCTGCAGACAAGTAGGGCCCGCTAGCAGCGGTTCAAAAAGCAGCTCAATTTGAATTCAAAATTGGGGGAGTGTGTGTCTGCTGGCTGACTGGCTGGCTGGCTGACGTGTGTGTGTGTGTGTGTGTGTGTGTGTGTGTGTGTGTGTGTGTGTGTGTGTGTGTGTGTGTGTGTGTGTGTGTGTGTGTGTGTGTGTGTGTGTGTGTGTCTGTATGTGTGTGTGTGTGTGTGTGTGTGTGTGTGTGTGTGTGTGTGTGTGTGTGTGTGTGTGTGTGTGTGTGTGTGTGTGTGTGTGTGTGTGTGTGTGTGTGTGTGTGTGTGTGTGTGTGCATGCGTGCGTGCGTGTGTGTGTGTCTGTGTGTGTGTGTGTCTGTGTCGTGTGTGTGTGTCTCGTGTGCTGTGTGGTGTGGGCTATATGGCCTTTGAAATGTCATACTACACACTGGCTTGAACAGGAGGGTGGAAAAACGGCACCCCTCTGTGCAGTGAGATGAGGCTTACTTTCCCTCATAACATTGTGTGTTACTTATATATAAAGTGAGGTCTTTCTTTCTTTCTTTCTTTCTTTCTTTCTTTCTTTCTTTCTTTCTTTCTTTCTTTCTTTCTACAAAGACTTTCCCTTAATCAGTGGCCTAGACTGCGGTGTGTAAAGATGTGGCTACACTGCCACGCTTCTGACTCCTGGCTACTGGCTGGGGCCTTTCTGATGTGGTGGGCGGCCAGGCGAAGGGCCGCTGACAGCTTTTTCTGGGCCCAGGACAAAGTCATCTGAAAGGGCCCTCCATCCAATACATATAATGTAATGAAAACCTTGTTTTGGGCCCCCTGTCTCTCTGGGCCCGGGACAACTGACCCCTTTGTCCCCCCTGTCAGCTTCACTAGGCCAGGCAAAGGAGAGGTTGAGGAGGGGTGGATGAGGTACGCGTGGGGACGGGGGTGACTGGGGGCCCTGGAGTTAGAAGGGCTTTGTCAATGGGAATGGTGGAGGAGAATAGGGTACACAGAGATGGGGGTGCTGGAGGATGTTTGGAGGTGTTTGGGGGTGTGCAGGGATGGGGGTGTTTGATGGTCTTGGAGAGTGTTGGACGGTGAACCTTTTTGGGGGGTTTGTGCAGGAATGTTGCGGTGGTGTGGGGAGGGCATGGATGGGGGTGTTGGAGGCTGTGTGGTTTTTGGGGGGGTTGGCACAGGAAACGGTGGAGGGGAATGGGGTGCACATGGGATGGGGGCCATGGGGGTGTAGGAGGATGGACGGTTTTGGGTTTGCAAGGGCTTGGTGCTGGAATGGTTGAGGGGGATGTGCTGCACAGTGCACAGTGATGGGATGTTGGAGGGTTTTGGACGGTCGGTAAGTGCGTTCTGGGTGCTGGAGGGTGCGGGAGAGCAAGCCACTTTGGGGGGTTTCGAGGTCTTGGTGCTGGAGAGTAGCAAGACCACAGCTTATAAGGGGTTCATGGGAGAGTGATGGCAGGCAGCGGAGCAGCAGACTAGCAGCAGCTGTTTCTCAGCGGTGGAGGGATATGGACGGGGATGAGGGGGAAAATCTTACTCTTGGACAGTGTCAGCTACTGAGTGTCTGCTGCAATGCCCATCCAAGGAAAAACCCTCTCCGGCTAGCCAGGCTTCAAACCATGCATCAAACCGAGTGAGCCGAGTTCGCTGCGAGAAAATAGCTTCAGCACACATGCTGCAGACAGGAATGAATGCAAGTGGCTCACATACACAAATGTCAGGCTGGGGAATTCATGGCTTGGCAAGTCAGTTAGAGTGGGAGAGAGGAAAACACGTCTGCTCTGCTTCGCTCCTTCCTACCTCAGGAACTTCTCCAGGTCGTCACGGCTACAGGAGGACCAGGAGAGGTCGCTGGGGTTACGGCCTTTGACCCATTCTCCAGACATGATGTGGGAGTGGCCTGTGCAGGTGGCGTGGTCGTCATCGTGGCTCATACCCATACTGCAGGGGGAGACAACAGAAGGCATAAACAATTAAGAAACATTAACAGAAAGAACTGACTGCACCCTGACGAAGACCGTAAAGGTTGAAATGAGACGGTCAGTCTTTTTTTGTTGCCTTAAATAAGTTAAAAAACAAAAGGAAACCAACGCGCTACAGTTTTTGCTCGTTCTTTGAATGTTGGACACCCATAACGACTGTTAGAGCATTCTTGTTTCCTAAGAGGACTTGGATACTTGCAGTGCTTCTGTTTTTACTGTTTTTCTTAAGATATGACAATTGAGAAACATTCAGAAACTTTAAGAACTCATTTCAAAATGCCTGTCTTTGTTGGGCCTTGTGTGCCTTTATTAGATAGGACAGTAGAGAGAAGGCAGGAAATGGTTGGGTGAGAGAGACGGAAATGGCAAAGAGCCACACTTTGTACCCACGCCAGGTCCCCACAGGCAATGTGCCCATATATTGTACTGCTAAGGGTGGCTGTACCTCCGGAAATGTCTGTTTCTAAACATTTGTGTGCCCTGCGAACTGAATTGCCCCTTAGCCCTCAGACTCCACCCATGCCCTTGCGGGAAAGAGAGAGCAGAAATAATATACTGTCCATTAAAAACTTCAGACACAGAGAAACGGTCAGATATTAACCCCCTAATGCAGAGACTCTGTTATAAGCATGTTTTTAGAAGAATGGTAAATGACCAAGTCCTAATCTGTTATGTAAGACTCACAGCAATGTCAAAGCAAGGCTGTTTTGATGTGGGTCAGATTGCTGGCGATCCCATCGGCACTAAGAGTGCCCTGAAACATTCAGAGAATAAACTCAAAATGTCTGCATGTAAACATTTGTGTGCCTTTGCGAACTGAAATGACCCTTTGCCTCAGCGCTCCATTCTGCCAGCTTATCTGCAGTCGGCACCTATTTACAGATCTTAACTTGCCACCCTTACCAAAACATGCATTGTATAACTGCGTACATTCTGAGAACCAACAATGTTGTTTCTTGAGGATTTTTGGAGCATTTGGGCAGTTTTTGCTCTTTTTCCCTCCCTTCCTTATCAAGCCAGAGAATGGCTGCTTGACCAAGCCCATGTGGCTGCTTGGATGGCGTTCAGGCAGTCGCTGCATGCCGAGGAGGAAGAGGATGAGCTGGATAGGGGTGGGGGAGGGGATGAAAAGTCTGGGGTGAGGAGGAGTAAAGATGGGTGTGTGTGTGGAGAAAGAGGTGTAGAAGGAGGAAGAAATTGAGTAGAGGGAGGAGTAGGGGGAGGAGGGGGTGGGGATGAGAAGACTGGGGTGACGAGGAGTAGTATATAGAGCGGAGGATTGTGGAGAAGAAGATACACGAGGAAGAAAATAAGTAGAAGGAGGAAGAGGAGGAGGTGCATGAGCAGAAGAAGGATGAGAAGGAAAGTGGAGGACGAGGAGGAGTATAGAGGAGAAGTAACAAGAGAAAAAAAGGGGGTGGAGGAGGAGGAAGAGGAGCATGGGGAGTAGAGAGAGAGCAAGACAAGGAGGAGGTTGAAGAGGAAGAGGAGGATGAGGAGGAGTAGAGAGGAGGAGAAAGACAATGAGAACAACAAGGGGGAGGAAAATGAAGAAGAAGAGGAGGAGAAAGGAGGAGAAAGAGGGAGAAAAGGAACATGAGAAAGACAAGAAGGAAGGAGAAGAGGAAGATCAAGAGGAGGAAGATGAGGAAGAGCAGGAGGGGGAGGATGAGGAAGAGGATGATAAGTCCTAGCCTATCTTCAGCATCTCCTGGGTCTGGCTGGACAGGAAGGGGTCCCGTAATCAGAGGCGGATATCCCGGCTTCACAAGGCAAAAGTCCTACCACATATTTGTCCACTCAACCAGCTGATCCCTTGGTAGATGAGATAGCTGGTGAGGTCCACTCATGTACAGAACACAGGCAGAGGAAATACATGGTACGGAGTTTCCTTTCCCAGCAGAGTTCATCAGAAGGACCATATCGTTTACATAGTACATGTATAGTATACATACAAGGAACACATGGCGTTCAGTTTACTCTCTCAATAGAGTTTGCCCACTCTCTTATGCTCTTGCTTATGTCTGAAGCGCAACTGAAACGCATAATGGCTGAGGATGCTGATGTCTACATCATCATTTATGTAGCATATCATTATAAAGTCTTATTTTTTATTATATGGTGCATTCTAACTGACTCTATAAGTTATGTTTTCTATTTCATCATAGTTATATTTTTGCATCTGCTGACTTCTCCAAATGCCATCACACTACACTTAGTATAGTGAGAATAAAGGCTTTTTAATGTACTTCTGCTCTTAAAATGTACATTCTAAAGGGTTGTTTCTACTCTACTGCAAGCTGAGGGAGAAGGAGACCCAGAGCAAGCAGCTGCAGCCACGGCCAGAGAGGATTGGACTGCAGAGAGAGAGAGAGAGAGAGAGAGAGAGAGAGAGAGAGAGAGAGAGAGAGAGAGCAAAGGAGAGAAGGAGAGAAGGAGAGAAGGAGAGAGTTACAGTGTGCTTCCTCTAAAGCCATGACCTACATTTTACAAATTAAAAACAACAACCTAGAATGAACTTGAGGCAGCAAACACAGGAACTAATAATATAAAAAAACATTATGGTGACTTCCAGCATGGAGCCTCCTGTTCCCCAGTCTTAATGAAAGCAATAAAACGGAGAGAGAGAGAGAGAGAGAGAGAGAGAGAGAGAGAGAGAGAGAGAGAGAGAGAGAGAGAGAGAGAGAGAGAGAGAGAGAGAGGGAGGGAGAGAGCGCACTCAGAAAGGATGTCTTTGTAGACGTGCAACAAAATAAAATATATCTTTTTTTGTGTACATGCAGTTGGTACATTTGGCAATTTCAAGTATTGCTCTGAAGGTGGAGTTTGTTTAGGAATGTGTGTGTGTGTGTGTGTGTGTGTGTGTGTGTGTGTGTGTGTGTGTGTGTGTGTGTGTGTGTGTGTGTGTGTGTGTGTGTGTGTGTGTGTGTGTGTGTGTGTGTGTGTGTGTGTGTGTGTGTGTGTGTGTGTGTGTGCGCGCGTGTGCCTGTGTGTGTGGGTGGAGGGTGGTGGGGTTGTTACAAAATAGTTCAGATTTGATTTTCAGGGAAGATAACAATATGACTCAGAATGTGGAGGGGGAACCGAAAAAAACCTAAACGGTAATGATGTTAGTGCTGTAAAGAGCAGTGCAGCGCAGCACTGGGGTAAATGACTGTATTGGCTTTTAAAGTAAGTGCTGTGACCTTCCTCCACTCTGTTATCTGCCATTTACTGTACGCTTCACGCAAATGAGGAGGCATGCCGTAAGCAGTTACACAAGCAATACGCACGCACACTCGCGCGCACACAAACACACACACACACACACACGCACACGCACACGCACACACACACGCACACGCACACGCACACACGCACGCACACGCACACGCACACACACACGCACACGCACACGCACACGCACACACGCACACGCACACGCACACGCACACACACACACACATTCACACACACACACAGGAATAAACAATGTTCTGGATCGCTTCCGAACAAGAATGTTGTTATTGATGACCCAGAATGGTGGAGAGGACAGTAACCACGTCACTCCTTCGTGCGTGTCCCTCAATTTGCAACAGTGTCAAAGTCGTCACAATGGCATTCAGCTTCACCTACAGAAGGATGCAATTCCTGAATCACACACGTCATAGCATTCCATTCCATTCCATTCCATTTGGCATTTTCAAGTAGCCGGAAAAGCATCCGTAAACGTATGTAATAATTCAAAGCCCTTTGCGCAGT